>NW_028261383.1:53205823-53508323 GCF_051295495.1 Thamnophis sirtalis | reverse complement strand
TCCCCTTTCCATTTATAGCCCCAAATACCAGCCAGAGTTTAGATACTTGAAATTAGCAATTGAAACATTAGTAATAGTTGGTAGTTCTTCTATGAGTCATAAAAAACATATTTCAGATGTTTAAATCAGCCTTCCTCTGTGATAAATTGTACATAAGGGAGCCATTCTTGCTTGAATTTAATTAAAGTCCTATCGTGGATATGTGTGTACTGTCAATTTTGTCATTTAAGGATATTATCTAAGCAAGTTTCTGGGTGCCTGGGAGCCTCGGGCCTGACAACACAGAAAGCCTTGAGGGCTTTTTGCAATATCAAAAGAGATGGAATTGAAATAATTTGGAGTAGGAATAACATTTCATAAGGCAGGTACCACGGCAGAGAAGGAACATCTCCTGGATCATAATTGTGCCTCAAATCTCTGTTGCTAAGTGAGGCATTTGCTAAGTGAATGTTGCCCAATTTATGACCCTTCTTGCCACAGTTGTTAAGTGAATCACTGCAGTAAGGTTCCCCTTGCACCTATGTGCTAGTTGTTCCCGCCTCTAGGGGGCGGTGCTCATCTCTGTTTCAAAGTTGAAGAGCCAGCATTGTCCGAAGACATCTCTGTGGTTATGTGGCTGGCATGACTAAACACCAAAGGCAGAAGGAACGCTGTTACCTTTCTACCAAAGGTGGTACCTATTTGTCTAGGTGTATTTTTACATGTTTTTGAACTGATAGGTTGGAAGAAGCTGGAACAAGTAATGGGAGCTCACTCCGTTACGTGGAACTAGGGATTCAAACCGCTGAACTGCCAACCTTCTGGTCAACAAGCTCAGCATCTTAGCCACTGAGCTACTGCATCCCTTATACTGCAGCTATTAAGTTAGTAAGAGTTGTTACATGAATCTGACTTTCCCATTTTCTTTGCTTGTGAGAAGATGTGATCACATGACCTGGGCCCCTGCAACCCTCATACACATGAGTCAGTTGCCACGCATCTGAATTTTGATCATGTGACCACGGGGAAGCTGCAATGGTCGTAAGTGTGAAAAACAGTGTTAAGTCACTTTTGTCCAGTGTTGTTGTAACTCTGAACGGTCACTAACCAACCATTGTAAGTCAAGTGCCCCATGTAACAGAACCCTTGAAAAATCAACTCCAGACGTGGAAATTGTCACACCCCTTCACACCCGCCTTTTCTCAGCCTTCACAGTTATAGTTGCAAGTGGATATTTAAAAGAAACTTTTATAGCGAAATTTGCTCAGCACAGCTAGCAGGCTGTCAAAGTAAATTTAGGTGTGATGCAAACCTGCATGAATTAGTATTTACAGCACTAACAAACAAAGAGATGACTGTTTGGTTGAACAAAGGAGTCTGCTGCATCATCACATCCCAAGGGTATTAAGGACAAACATGGAATAATTGCATCTCAGGAGATGAAGTGTAGCTAGTTGTTCTCTGGAGGAAATGTTTGTTTTGATGTTATGGTGAGAGATGTTGAGCTGGGAAATGCTCAAAGATAAGAACCTTAGTAAATAAAACACACTGATATCGAAATGCAAAGCACAGGTAGAGATCAGACTAAACCTTAAGAGGCTGCCTATTAAAGGATCCAATGCATAGGAGCTGGTGTATTTCTTTAGAAAATACCAAACACGGCTTGAAAACAATGTGCTGTTTCCACTGAAACTGCAATAAGTGTGTATTTTATTTTCACATGCACTGCATATCACCCTTCCAAAATGAAGTAACGGTTAAATAATGCATACTTGGAGGTAAATCAGCAGGTTTCCAATTTCTCAGAAGCCATGGACTCGAATTTCAATCAAAAGTAATAAATATTGTCCTTTGATGTATTTGAGTAGGAGTAGCTCAAGGGGAAAAATTAACATGGAAATAAAGCATGGGATTCTCAATATATGTTTCTGGTCTGAGTGTTTATGCCTCTGCATAGTGCTTAACAGATGAACATGAGACAATTTAAAAACCTCATGTCTTTGAGAAAAAAAAGGGCACTTTTCCTTCTCTTGTTTTAAAAATGGAAACTAAGAAAATGACTATTCAAGGAAAGAGGTAATTTAATCCCACCTTCACTTCTGTATGAGGGGAAATTCATGAAAGATAGTTTATTTCCAGCTTCAATTATTTTTATTACAATGAAGCAACATATTCGATGCATGAAAAGTATGCTGACTGGGTAACTCTAATCACTCTATGGAGTAATTTGTCAAAATATCTTAAAAATAAATACATCTAAACATTCAAAAAAACTTTGGGGTATGACATATTCAGATTTTTATGAGTGTGTTATAGCTCCTTGTACAAACAGGCCTAGAATCACATTGTATGGACATAAATTGATATATTTATGTCCCTTCAAGCAATTAATTTAAAATGTTTTTTATCTGATAATAGGGTAAGGGTGCTTTTATTTTTTTTATTTTACAAATGTTTTAAGAGACAGCAAGACTTTAGACAAGGGAGATAGGAGTGAAGTGAATATGTCCCAATATCTATCTGTCTGTCTGTCTGTCTGTCTCTATCCATCCATCCATCCATCCGTCCATCCATCCATCCATCCATAAATAACATGATTTGATTGATTGATGGAAGACATGAGGATGAATGGCTCTTAGCCTTGATGGTAGTATGACTATCTCTCAAGGCCATCCATCGGAAAGGTACTGAACCTCCTTGTGCTGGCTACTGTGAGAACCACCTATTGGACTAGGTAGTTGAGTGGTATGATTCAACACAGCACCACTGATAGCAATAGCACTTAGACTTATATACCATTTTACAGTGCTTTATAGCCCTCTCTAGTTAAGGGACAATTACATCTGTAATGTGACAAAATGTGAATCTTAAAACTAAGGAAATACTAGGGGAATACTTTCCCTGCTAGTGTTTCTTAAAGAGTAGAATTTATTTTCAGTTGAAGTTCTATTCGATCCCATTTTATTACTGTTGCTATGTTTCTTATTATCAGTCTGTGATAGACAGTAAAAATGGGATATAAAAATATCTAGGGTACTAAATGGGAAGAAAATACTTGTACAGTTCTATAAATGATCACTTCCAACATTATAGATAGCTGTTGATGGTTACTTAAAACTACTAGTTGCAGTTTCTCAACATTAATTACTTTCAAGGGACTCCTAACATCTCACTGAGTTTGCCAAGAATATTTTCTTCTCAAGTTCCTGTCTCCAGAGTTTCTATGACTGCCTCTATTTAAACAGCAGAATAAAAAAGGGATGAAGGTTAGCATAAGAGAATTTTAGACTTCTAGACCCTGTGCAAACCACCAATGGATTCCTAGGATTAATTTAATTAAAAGATTTATTTCTACTGAAACAATGAGGTGGATTTCTTTTTGGATGAACACACTATTCTTCTTTCTATTCTTGCCTGAAGGCAGGTTCAGAGATATTGTAATTCTCCTTTGCCAACAGCAGGTTCTTCTGTTTGCCTTATGCTAATTATTTGTAAGAAGTGTGAAGAGCAAAATGGGATTCAAACTGTATGTGGGCTAGCAGCAGATGTAGGTATTCAGCAGTTTCTGACCAGAACCGGTTGCGGAAATTTTGAGTAGTTTGGAGAACCTGACTGGCCCCACCCCCATCTATTCTCTGCCTCCCAAGTCCCAGCTGATCGGGAGGGAATGGGGATTTTGCACTAACCTTCCCCTGCCATGCCCACCAAGCCACACCATGCCCACCAAGCCATGCCCACAGAACCGGTAGTAAAAAAAATTGAATCCCACCACTGGCTAGCAGGCACACCTGTCAGGAACGCCTCAAGACTCCTTGTTTTTTTCTAGGCTTATTTCTTTTCCCGATTCCTCACAGGGTGCAATGTGAGTGCCCATGCATGTTCAAAATGATATTTTGCCCTTGAATCTGGATCTCAACCCAACCCTTATCATTTAGGAAGCTCCATATTCCTTGTTACTTGCTAATTAGTCCCACACAAAGGATATTTGCATCATCATTAACACCTAGAGGAAAAGCAACAGAAACAAATTTGAAGTAAGATCAGAAAAAGGAAGGTAAACTCAGAAGAAAGTGGAACATAAAACAGCAATGATTTTAATTTTTGAACTCTGTCAATTACATATATAGGAGTCATATATAAATTGCAAATACATTTGTAACATTTTGTATTTACATAATGTTACATTTCTTTTCCCCATCTTTGCCTTGGTTTTCTGTAACTGTTATGTTTGATTCACCAGAGAGCAGGTTTCATTCTCACACATTTCTGACCAAATAGCCCACTGACTTTTTCCTGTAACTTTGATGTGACTTACATCTATTCATTTAGGTCAGATAATAGAGTAAGCTGTCCCAGTGGATCACATTCATTCAGAATGTAATAAGTTCTTTCTCTCAATCTATCTCTGTCATTCATTATTGTGTTCACTAGAGTGTATATAAAACTATTGCCCTCCATGGGCATCTAGAGGCAACTAACAAAATGTATGTTGCAACATGATGCAAAACTTAATGTTTGTGTGTGTGTCTGTGAGGGGGGGGGAGAGACAGAGAAACAGACAAAGACAGAGAAACACATGGAGACTGTGACAGTCAGTCAGAGAGATTGCAAAGCCATTATAAAAGGTGGAGCTGTCATCGTTATATCACAATGACAATTTTGTCAGTGGCATCATCATGTTTAGGTAGAGACATTTATTTTACCATCTAAACAATCTCTACCTTCAAACATATCCACAACAATCTAGATGACACCAACTCTCATATTTTCTAACATATTGTACAGAGGTGGTATTCTGCCGGTTCGCCCCGCCTCAGGCGAACTGGTAATGATGGCAGTGGGAGGCTCCGCCCACCTGCCCAGATGTCATCACAGACGCTCTGTGCATGCACAGAAGCACCACACGCAAGTTCCTGGTTCCAAACCGGTCATGAAGATTAGAGCCTTTCATGCCTGATACTGTATATTTTAGCATTTTCACTCATAATTGTACCTCTTCACTTTCATGCATATATTCATCAATTCTAACCCACTGGTCAGATCATCTTCATTAAGATATAATATATCCCTCCTTTTTCTTTCAGAATGTTTTGCCTAATGCAGGGGTGAAATCCACTTACCTTGCTACCAGTTTGGTAGCAATGTGAGTGTGCACACAGAACCTTCTGCGCATACACAGAGTGTCAAAATGACATCAAGGCAGGTGGGCAGAGACTGCTGCTGAGTGTGCCTGGCAAGCAAGTAAGCAAACAGCAAGGTAAGCGAACAGCGAGGGGGGTGGAAATCCACTGTGCTATGCGATTTAGATTAGCTAGGAAGCAGGAAATCCTGCTTTCCAGCTAATATAAATTGTGTGGTGCAGCTGATTGTTGGAAAAATTGCTTCGCCTGCACCGGGAGCATTTTTTAAACTACCTGTTCAGGAAAACAGCTGGCATCTTTGCTATAGGTTCAGGTGAACTGGTCAGAAACAGGAGCATTTCACCCCTGGTATCAAGTGCAACTGAAGCGTACTTTTACCCAAAATATGTTTATGTGATTCTATGAAAGCTAAAATAGCTACTCTAGTGGTAATTTTCAAGCAACTAACCAACTAGCAGATACATGCACTGTTCTGCCACACACATTTTTTTTTTTCCTGAACAGATATGTGAAAACAGTATTTTTTAATTAAACAAATTTATATAGCTGCCCAATTCACACACTGGAGACCTCAGACAACTTACAACATTAAAACCCACAACATAGAAAACCATAACCACCAACTCCTCTCACTCCCAGATGGAGTAGCAACACAGTCAAGTCAATCTTATGATCAACTCTATCTCTATTCAGAGTCCCTAGGCCTGCTGACAAAACTACATATACAGGGTCTTTTGGAAAAGCAATAAGCTACAAGGTGGGAACAGTGGTGGGAACTACTGGTTCAGACTGGTTCGGCCAATCTGGTAGTAGCTTGGTGGCCTGGATCGCTGGAACTGGCAGAAACCTAGGCCTGCCACAAACCTGAACCGGTTTTCCTGGTGGCGCAATAAGCACCACCACCTTGTTTTTTGCTTCTGCGCATGCACAGAGCAATGTTATGCATACACATGCATGCACAGCACACATCAAGCACACGCACACACAGCACATCCCTGAGCGAACCAGCAGTAGTCTCTGCTGGAACCCACCCCTGGTGGGGGCCATAGTGAAGGAGCCATCAAGAGAACGCTCTTTTTTGTGGTCAACCAGTTGTATATCCCTAATAGATGGAATATACTCTTCTTTCCTATCTTGGTGGGCCAGGTAGATGTAATAGGGATAGGTGGTCCTTCAAATAGCCTGGCTCTAAACCATATAGGGTTTAAAGGTGATAACAAGCATCTTGAATTGTACACAGAAGCAAATTGGTAGTGCAGCTTCTGCATAACAGTTAACACATCCACAAATCTACATGCACACTAAGTTGTGTAGACCACTGTATTGTGAACCAACCGAAGGTTTAGAAGCACCCTTTTGTATTACATACTGGTTTAGTCTGGGGCAGTTCAATGCCATCCACTATCAAAGATGGTAATTCTCCAATAGATTTAATTGACTATTGTCTTTTACAATATTTTACATAAACATGTCCTCTCTCACCATTACACTTTGAAATTGAAATGTGACACTCATCAATGACAAAAGTTATTACATGAGTCCTTACAATCAGAAAAACAGATTTTACACAAATATACCTTTTTATTAATTACCACAGTGGTGGTGTTTTTCAATCCATTCAGTGTACACAATTAACCTTCTGGAATAAACTATACAACATCCACTTTTAAATCAAAATGAATCAAGCTTACTCGTTGGCTTGACTAAATACATAAATATTTATTTGTCACTTTAAAAACAGAGTGAAAAGTTATATTAGCAAATAAAGAAAGTGAGAAATCTAGGAAGTGACATTTCCTCCGATGAAGGAAAAAATGGAGGACTTTGCTCAATAAAGTAGAACTATTTTAGATCTATTAGCTACCACACAAACTATGAAATATGGAGCAGTGTTTCTTAACCTCAGTGAGTTTGAGATCTGTGGATTTCAATTCCCAGAATTCCCCAGCAGGATGGTTGTCTGAGGAATTCTGGAAGTTTAAGTCCACACATCTTAAATTTGCTGAAGTTAAGAAACGTGCTGCAGACTGTTACAGAGGATCTTTTCTGTCTAATACTGAAAAAAACTACTAAACTTTTATTTATTGATACTAGGTCATCTTCAAATAGAGATAAGCCAAGAAATTCAATGGATTTCTTCCTGACTTTGATAAAAACTTGGGGCAGATAGTATTAGATAATAAAACATCTTTATTATGTTTTGTTTTTAAGTGCAAAATATAACTATTATGATATGTATAATTAATACAAGTTTTATATGTAAAGAAAAATACCTATTCCGGCATGAGCATAAAATAAATTATACAAATACATTATACTTGTTAAATAAAATTAGCCATGTTATATGCTTAGATCATAATCAGATGAAGGCTGATTTAAATAATAGAATTCATAATATATTAGTTTTAGTCAGGTTAAATAACTCTTTTAATTTTTACAATTATTTTCACTTATTGTATAATAACTTTCAAGATTTAGAAAAAAGGGGCAATAGGAGAATTAGAGTCAAGTTGGAATGACACATCTTGAGTGAATTATAAAAAAAGTAGGATGAGTTTTTGATAATTTAAATATTATTTTAACTACTAATGTGAGTTCAAGCTTAGCAAATTAAAACAGGAAGAATTAATTGGATATGCAAATGAGATTATTCAATATATAAATCTAATTACATCCCAATTTGCTTTAACAGCATGAGAAAAAGAATAAATTGCCTTTTGTAAATTGATGGTCTTAAATAACTACCTGTAGCACAATGAAATAATATGTTGAAGTTATATTTTCAATGCAGTCATTCTGATAATAGTAGTAATATGTACTTTTCAAAAATATGTCAAAGGCTGTTCTAAATAAGGAGCCAGCTTCCAATACTCATCTACAATACTCCATTATTAGATCAAGTATGGACTACGTGTAATCACAAAGATTTTATTTTTGCAGGAACACAACTGCAGTAAATTCTAATTCAACACAGAACACTGCATGCTGTATTTTACTGGACTTTAAATTGACAAAATATTTTGATTTATAAGACCCTATATTGAGCTTCAGGCATTTGATACATATGAATATGCACAGAAAAAACATTTTATGTAAAGATACAGGGCTTCTCATATCTAAAATGCTTCCTAAATTTCATGTTCTCCTATTACCTATCATTGTCTCATCTGAAAACTATGGCAGCAGAATGATGTAACTGCATAGAGTTGGGTGTGTATGTGTGTGTGTATGTGTGTGTTTGTTTTTGTTTTGGTCCCTTCAAGTCATTGTTGATTACTGACAGCTGCTGGGAGTAGTCCCTAAAGTTTTCTTTGTAAATTTTCAGAAATGGTTGCTATTGCCTCTTTCTTAGAACTGAGAGACACTGACTTGCCCAAAATCACTCAACTAGCTTTGTGATTAATGCAGGTTTACAACTCGGACTGCCCTGTTTTCTAACCTAACCTCTACACCAAATCTTTATATGTCTGACATTAGCAAATTTGTAACTCCTTACAGCTTATTTATTCATCCACTACTGGAGTCATATACTGAAAAACATATTTAATCAGGAATATGATAACTAATGTTAACTAATGAGCTGCGGTGGCACAGTGGTTAGAGTGCAGTACTGCAGGCTACTTCTGCTGACTGCCGGCTGACTGCAGTTTGGCATTTCAATTCTCACCGGCTCAAGGCTGACTTTCATTCTTCCAAGGTCGGTAAAATGAGGACCCAAAATTGTTGGGGGCAATATGCTGACTCTGTAACCCGCTTAGAGAGGGTTGTAAAGCATGTGAAACGATATATATGTTAAGTGCTATTGCTAATACCAGTTTTGCTTCATTTTAATATAATTTTGGTTTATAACCTGGCAGTCCAATCAAACTGTAATAAATAAGGTAGGTACAGGTTTGCCTTCTTAATTTCAGTAATGCATGTGAATCACATAAAGCTATTCAGAGGCATTCTGGGCCTTGGTAATTTCAGAACCCTCCCTCTTTCCCACATAATGCCTGCAAGCCTTCTCAGCCACAAAAGATGCTGCTACTCAAGAAAAGAATTTATGGTCTATAAAATCAGAGCAGATTGATTAAGCAAAGAAAAACAAATCCAAACACATTCAGTTCAGTTTGGTAACAACACCTATTTTCCAATCATTTGCTTGGAGTTGAAAGCAGAAAACTCAATAGTGAGTGGAGAGAGAATGAAAAGGTAGCTGAGCTGTTGAAGAATGAATGGAAGCTTTTGAAAGAACTTAACAGCAATATACTTCTACCAGAAAAACGGAGAATATTTTCACTTCCTATAGTTCCTGAATGATTTCAAAGTACAATAATTATACTTGAAAATTGCAATAACTACAGCACATTTTCTCCCACCTATTGACTAAGGGAGAGACACTGAAATTTTAGAATTTAGAGAAATCCTCACTCAGTAAAATACTGCCTGCCCAACTTAAAAAGCTGGAAGAAAAAAACAACTAGAGACCTGATTTTTTGGAGAATTTTTTCTTTTCAAAAAGAAACAAATGGATGAGGATCTTGAATGTGCTTTTCAAGTAAGAAACCCTGCCTCTTTAATTGCAACCTAGATGTACAATGTTGTGGTCCACTCTGATGTTCTACTAAACATAAGGTCAACTTTATTCATTTATTTATTTTTACCTAGTTATATGCTGGCTACTTGCCCCTATTCCAGGGCAGTTTGCAATTATATAATTCAAACATATTAAACAAATAAGTTCAATACAATATATCACAGGGTGGGTTGCTAATCCCGTTCCAACTGGTTCGGTTGGAACGGGGGTGGCGGCATCCTCGTGCACGCGCGCAGTTCACGCATGCGTCTTAGCGCCTGCGCAATGCTCCAGCTGCTCATGGAGAATCGCGCAGGCGCTGTATGTGCCATCCAGCTGCTCGTGGAGAATCGCGCAGGCGCTGTATGTGCCATGCACCTGCGTGGAAGCGCAGAAGCCTTCAAAAACCAGTAAGAAGTTACTTATTTCCGGGTTCGCCGACCAACCGGTTCGCGGGGACCGCCGCGAACCGGTTGAAACCCACCCCTGATATATCATAACAAAATTGTAACTATCATCATAGTGAACATGGCAGCCTAGTTACAAAAAACACAGAAAACATTAACAATCAACAACTAACCTCCAAACATTTGTTCAAGAAACCATAAATCCCTGCAAATAGTTTGCTAGGCATACCTCTTCCAAAATATATGTCCCCTTGTGGCCCCAATTGCCTTTTGATTCATGTCTCTGTGTCTTGCAAGGGCTGGGCAAACACTTCCCAGAGCAGGCAGGTGCTAAGAGTCAAGCCAAGCCATATACACTGGACTCAGAAAAATAATGTTAACCAATGCAAGATGTGGAGACGATATATTACACTGAAGAAACAGTGTTGTGTATCAGCAACTTTTTTTATATTTGAACCCTGGTGGAACAGTGGCTAGAATGTAGAATTGCAGGCAAACTCTGCCCACAGCCTAGAGTTTGATCCTTGGTAAAATGATGACCCAGATTGTTGGAGGCAATATGCTGACTCTGTAAACTGCCCAGAGAATGCTGTAAAGACACTATGCAATCGTATATGTATGTAGTACACGATCATTTGATGTTTTCAGGTTGTTTACAAAGGCAGGTCCATATAGATTGTATTATAGTAATATAATTGCATGGTGGAAAGGGTGGGATTTACTGTCATCAGAGTTATATGATTCCACTTAGGGCCACAACTGGCATATGTCTCTCTGCTGGGCAGTGCCATTCCAGCCACAGATTCTACCTAATGTTCCAGCAAATGCTATGATATAAAAGGACAGGAATATTTCAGAGAATGATCCCATCCAGCTAATCTGTGGGGCCTCTGAGCCAAAGATGTCTTCTTGGCATTGGCTTCTTCACTGTCCATATTAGAAACAGTTAAACCAAAGAATCCACAAGCTTTAATCATATTTATGAAGGCAAAAATAGGAACACAAAAAAAAAAAATACAATGAATGTTTTTACTTTAAGACAATTTTAAGGTGACAAATTAGACCTATGTGGGTCGTTAAACACAACATCACATGACTGTGATTTGCAACTTCCTGCCAGCTTTGCCCACTGATTTTGTCAGAAGCCTGTCGGAAGATGACAAATAGTGACCACATGACCACAGGATACAGCAACCATTAGAGGAACGCATAAAAGCAAGGAAGCCAAGAATTCCATGCTCACTACCTACAGAAACACAATGAATAATGTGATAGAATAGGTTCTGGCAACTGTAAATTCTGCAACACATTATTCTGTCATTTCGAACTGCACATATACTGTTAACCGCATTTTGTTCCCACAACAGAACCAGTTCCAACTGCAGCTGCAACACTGTATGCCAAATGACATGTCCTGGAATTTGATGTATATAACTGTAAAACAGTTGATACAGCAACTATATTTCTTAAAAGTGTGAATGTGACATGACGGCGCTGTGATCACACAGCTGACTTTTAAATAACAGCCATAACTACAGAGTACTGACACAGGTGCAGGAGTTAAATCCCCAAGCCATGGGTTGTTGTGTTTTTTTGTTGTTTTTTTTTGGGTGGTGGTGGTACAATCCTACTCTGAAATCTGCAGTCAATTATTCTGTTTTGATGCTGGTGGAAGCTGCTGTTTTCATATAACATTTACCTTTTTCCCCCTCTTCATATTTTCTTTAAGGACAATTTCCAATGCAAAAGCTGGAAGCTTCTAATTTTCACCGAAACCACAAAGTGCTCAATTTGAAGATTATCTTGCATTAGGTTGGGGAAAATAGATGATGATGTAACGGCTGATGTGGTGTTACAAATACTATGTGCCTTGTCTCCGTTTCATGTTTGCCTTTCTGCAAACCTCAGTGTTTTGTTCGAATCTGATAGGGCTTCTCCCTTGTCCTCTGAGCATATTCTCATATTATTCATGGCACAACAAGGACTGGGACTACAGTTTTGCTTGCTTTCCTGAAGTGGAAATGTCTTTATCCAGTTTTACGCTCGGAGTGCTAAAAAAATGTGTTGAATCTTATGATTTCAGCCCTTTAAATGCAAATAAAAATTGGATTAAATAAATGATGGTAGAAACTACATTTGTAACCAGATTACCAAGCTCGGAGGGTAAAAGCAACAACATAACTACCGACCCGAGCTACTAATATTCAAATACGTTTAAACAACAACTCTCTGGGGAATTTTGGCCTATTTGGTAAAAATCACATTATTTTTGTACAACCATCCATCTTGAAGCAGGGTTTCCAAAGCAATAATAAATTGTCAGACCTGGAAGCCAATTTTTACTTTTGGGGCTTCCGGCCTGCCACTTTTCTATTGTGGGAAAATGGGAGGGGGGATTATACAGAGAGTGGGTGATATGTAGCCATAACAACATTCCTTCTCAGAAAGTCAAGGCTGTCTTGATCTGCAGCTGCGATGAGGAGATGGAGTGACATCTCCAAGTTCAGGTGGTGCCTAATTGGATCCTGTGATGATCATGTGTGTGTTGGGCAGGGACTTGAACTTTCTTTTGGATAGGGAAAACCCGAAAGCTTTCTGATTTGGGTTTTCCCAGATGTACCAATATGATATATCTAATAAAATGGAACTTAGAGGAACTTCAAGCCTCAGAGTCTTCTTTGGTTAGGGGTGTTACTTGGAACCCTGACATTACTCAGATGTCTCCTTGTCCACGCATCCATACCAACAGCAGCACATAGGCCCCAACAATCACACACAGACCCAGACACACAGAGATACAGACATATATACACATGCGCGTGCACACACACAATCAGCATGTTCTTCCTCTATTGTGGCACATCATCTGCCAGTAATCTAGATTCTGCAGAGGAGAGAGGATAACTTTTCACAAAATAATAATTAATGGATTCAAATTTGACATTGAAGACTAAAAAGAAGGGCATAGTAATATTGTAGCAGGACACTCTACTGCAGATCTCAAAGGGAACATTTTTTTTTGGGGGGGGAAGGTTTTTTAATACCACAACAAAGCAAGTGATTGATGAACTTATAAAGATAGAAAGGTTTTAGACTATCACAAAATGTCTTTATAAAATGCAATGGGTTTTAACATTTAATAAATTCTAATTCATAAAATGCTTAAATATGTTTGATGTCTTCTATTCCTCCCTGTTTTCTATTCCTCCCTCTCCCTTTTTTTCCTCCAGTTTAAATCATATATCAGGTTAGCAACTCCATGTACCTGGGTAAAGTGAGCTGTTGATCACAAAAGCTTCTGCCATGCATGTTTTAGTTGGAAATAATATAATCAGAAGAGATGCGGTGGCTCAGTGGCTAAGATGCTGAGCTTGTTGATCAGAAAGGAAAGCAGTTCCGTGGTTTGAATCTCTAGTGCCGCATAACAGAGTGAGCTCCTGTTACTTGTCTCAGTTTCTGCCAACTTAGCAATTCGAAAGCATGTAAAAATGCAATTAGAAAAATAGGAACCACTTTTGGTGGGAAGGTAAAAGGATTCTGTTCGCCTTCAGCATTTAGTCATACCAGCCATATAACCACAGAGATGTCTTCGGACAGCGCTGCCTCTTCAGCTCCCCCTAGAGTTGGGAATGACTAGCACATATGTGCAAGGGGTTATCTTTACCTTTATCTAATACGATCAGACTCCTCCTGATTTTTGCCTATCAGAGACTAACACAGTTTTTATCCTATAATATCCTCTATACAGGTACCATCAACTTACAACCACAATTGAGCTCAAATTTACTGTTGCTTTAGTGAAACATTTGTTAAGTAATTTTCACTCCATTTACAACTTTTTTTTGCCACATATTTGTTAAGTGCATCACTGCAGTTGTTCAATTAGTAACACAGCTGTTAAGTGAATCTTGCTTCCCCATTGACTTTGCTTGTCAGAGAGTTGCAAAAGGTGCAAAAACATGACCCTCGGATGCTGCTACCATTATAAATGTGAGTCAGTTGTCAAGCATCTGAATGTAAATTACATGACCATGGGGATGCTGCAATAGTCATAAGTGTGAAAAATGATCATAAGTAAGTCAGTGTCATTGTAACTTTGAATGGTCACTTAGTGAACTGTTATAAGTCGAGGATTACTTGCATATGGGATGTAAAACCTAAATGAATTAATTTTTTAAATAAATGGTACATGCAAGATATAAGTATTATCTTGCTTAAATAAAACTTAGAAACTTTTATTTTGCATTTCTGCCTTGCTAAGCAAAGCAGTGGGCATCTAAGTGAAATCCTGGATATTAACTTGGAGCAGAGTTTGAAAACTGCTTAAAATTCTCCTGTACTTCTAATATTTCCTTTGTTGGTGTCTGCTTCAAGCTTTCCTTACATATGCTACATCAATGAAGTCATCTTCAAACTCAAATCTCATCTTTTTATCTTCTTCTGCACTCACAATGGCTTTTTCCTTGCTGCCTTATATACTTCCTTTAATACCCTTTTCTAGAGTTACATACATAACTCTAACTCTTTCAATCTCACCAAGTTTTGTGTTTTTATTTTTATATATATATATTTTAACTACACAACTTTGAAACCAATTGTATGTGAACTCAAAGTATGATGTGTCAACCCCTATTTCACACAAGTATCACAGGGATGCTATCTAAGCATCTACGGGAATCTACTAACATAATTTAAACCTAATTTAAAACTCTTCTAAATCAGATGCTTATTTAAACATGAGCTAACAGCTCTACTAGAGAGATAACCTTCAATTCATAGGAGTGTACTAACAGCCTTGCTAAAAGGCCTCTAAAATATGTGTAGAACAATAGTTTTTGTCTTCTTTAGGCTGATTGTTGAGGTTATCCAAATCAACTAAATAAGCTTGTGTATTTTTTCTTATTAACACAAGGATGTGCAAAAACTGTTGAAGTCAGCAAACATCTATGGTATTCTATTTTATTGTTTTCTCTTGATGGGCTAAGTCCATTGTGGGTCAGTCCACAGATGGCTAAGCAATTAAGTACTCCAACTAGTACAGCATTGTCTGAAGAGAAACCTAACATAATTTTTACTTGGTCTGATTATTTTACTTGCATGGAAGAAAGATCAACACTGTAATGAATTATTAAAACACAGTGCATGCAATATTACAACTCATTCAGTGACCTACATTGCCTACCTGTGCTTTTGATCTACTGATCAATTATACTGGAGGTAACCAATTGACCTTGAATCACATTATTGGAATTGCACAAACTTTGGTTTCTTCCTTTTATTCCTATTTCCTAGGATGATTGTGCTGGATGCTACAAAGAGTCTGTTCTTCCTCACTTAACATGGCTTATTTTATACCGAATAAACTTTTCGTAAGAATTTCAGATTGCTAACAGCAAGCATCCAGACATAAAATAACTTCATGACACACACATCTAAAAATCTACAATCAAAGACCACATTTCATTCATAGTTCTGTCCAAAACCTAAGCACAGCAAGTATCTTTAGCACCAGAGCATAAAAAGTGATGTTCTATTTCTGTTAATTGGGCAGGGAGGCTAACATATATTAGAGGAGACTTCAGACCTGGAGCTGGGCAATCAAGGCATACTAAAAATACAGACTAGAGTATTCATTTCTTTATTTGAAGACCACAGAGTGGCCTATATAATAATATCTTCTGTTTTAGAGAAGAAAGCACTGCTTGAAATATAGCTTTATAAATCAATTTTAAATTTCAATTTAAAATATCCTCAGAGATTAAAGTAGTGACATATATATATATATATATATATATATATATATATATATATATATATATATATATATATATATATATATATATATATATATGTATATATATATATATATATATATATATATGTATATATATATATATATATATATATATATATATATATCTCCTATGAAATACTTTGCTGAACACTTTCCATATATTTTATTAACATCCTTTGAAAATAACCCATACCTCATTTTGAGTTGAACATCCGTATTTTAATCCTTTTTTCTTCTTTTATACCCTTGAACTTATTTTACTCACTTACTGTTCTAACCTTATTTCATTAACAACTCAATTTTGTCTGCAACTGTGGAGTTTATTAGACTCATAGTACAAATGGATAATGTTCTTCAATTTACCTTCAGAAACTCTTCTGTTTCCACCAGATACCTCTGTTCCTTTTCTAGCAGAATCTGATATGTATGTATGTATGTATGTATGTATGTATGTATGCATGCATGCATATATTTTCGTAGATTTTCACGGGTATAGGTATGCAGGACCCGAATACACCAAGACCTGCATGCGTGTGCGTGTGCGTGTGTGTGTGCGCGCACAAACACACACACACCATTTTCATCAATATTGTTTTATTTTTCATTCAGTGTTTAGTTACTGGCTGTTGAGAATACCTAGCAATGTAAATTATGGCATATCAAATGTCATAACAGAAATTAGTATTTATTTATTAAATTTATATGCTTTTCATGTCACCAATAAGGTGACCCTGGGTGTAAACTGTTATACAGGCAGCAGATGATGTGAGGTAATGAAAGAAATATCTCTTTTCCCATAATTGACAGCACTTTTTTTTTCTCCATTCTGAAAGCCAGATGGGTGATTTTGGACCAGTCTCTCTCTCAGCCCAACTAACCCTACAGAGTTTTGTTGTGAGGAAAAATAGGAGGAGAAAAGAATATTGTTCATGTTTTCCATCTTGAGTTATTTCTAAAAATAATAAAGGCAGTACATAAATAGATAAATAAAAGAAAGTGTTCATCAGCTGGGTCTTTTCCACTGTCTGCTGTTTTTTTTTTATCCTAACAAATACAGTGCTGAAATAATGTGAATGGTGTGAGCTCATAGATTTGCGCTCAAATTGCTTAAAAAAATATGCATCTCCCCACCCATATCTTCAGGTTTTGTATTTCTTCCCCAGCTGTTACCACACACAACATATACTTGGGTTTGCTCAGTATGTTTAATGATGACTGAATTAATTCCATGTTTTATTTAATCAGGAGCTAACTAAACAATTGGGGCATTCAGCTGCACAAAACAGTAACAAAAATTAAAACTAGCAAAAATAGCCTGGGTGGTGTGCACAATTTGCACAAGCCTTTAAAACATGTATTCCACTTGTAGCAAGGAAGGTTAGAATTTTGTCCTAAATTTATTGCTCTTATTTTTTAAATAGAGTGAAGGGGAGGATAGGAAACACTGAAGTTGTTTTTGTTGTGTATTCATGGACATGAACTTCCTCTTGTCCTCAATTTGTATCATGTATAACCCCTTTTTATTGTAGTGCTGGAGGTGAATAAGCTATCAAGGTCACTCTGGAAAGATAGATAACACAGAGGATCTTATTTCTATGACAATATCCTGCCTGCCTCTTATCTCTTTTGCCACTTTCATGAACATAACCTCTTGGTCTCATTTCATCAGTTTTAGTTATTTAAAGTTTAAAGCATAACAGGTTTCTCAGCCCCATGCTGTTTAACATTGTAAGATGTCCCTTTGGTACAGGCTCAGAGAATCAAAGGTACAAACACCGATATAGTTTTGCAAGATAGAATCTTCCTCACTGATCTTGTTTCAAATTTTGAAATCAAGCAATTAATTATAGCTTAATGAATATACTATGCATCTTTCCTTCCTCTACAACAGGAATAAATTATAACTGTTCAGTTAAATGGATGGCATTTCAAGAAACAAAGCTAGAAACGTGAAAACATTCACTGGGTTTGGCAGTATGAAAAGTACTTATAATTTCTGAACTTGGGGGAAAAAAAACTCCATCAGAAATGCCTTTAATATTAGAACAGCTTGGGAAATTTGTTGAAATATATCATAGGGAAGGCTCTGGGTATGTGTTTGTTTCTACAAACATCTTCATTCTATTAGCTCTAGTACATTTTTAAATATAATATTAATCCATTTCTAGAATGTATCCTATTACTAAATGTAATTTTATTTTTTTCTATGTCACTGGTCTTTCAGTAAATTTCTTAATATTTAAACATTCATTTGAACTTCTGTATTTTTGTAAAAAATAGTTTTGTTATAGCAATAGCAGTTAGACTTATATACCGCTTCATAGGGCTTTCAGCCCTCTCTAGCGGTTTACAGAGTCAGCATATTGCCCCCAACAACAATCCAGGTCCTCATTTTACCCACCTCGGAAGGATGGAAGGCTGAGTCAACCCTGAGCCGGTGAGATCTGAACAGCCGAACTGCAGAACTGCAGTCAGCTGAAGTAGCCTGCAGTGCTGCATTTAACCACTGCGTCACCTTGGCTCTTATAAAACATATTCGTTTCTATTTAGCTTTAACTTAGAGGGAGGGGGAAATAAATTGGGTGATCTTGTAATTTCTATAACTGAAAATAAAACCAGAGGCAGCTACTGGCCTAACAATTCATTTTAAACATTTTAAACAAACTTTCTGTTAACTTTAAGCATAATTTAAATAATTTAACCGGTGAACTACATGACCAGTTTAAGCATAATAAAATACACTGTGCATCTTTTATTTCACTGTAACAGGAATAAATGCATTTGTGCTGCATAACTTAAGAAGTTTCTCTTTGAATGACTGCAAATGACTCCAACAATAATGAACAAATATGAAATATCCCCAGTCTAATCATGTTGTACAATACACTCCTAATTCTCTTACTTCAGTAAATTGTCTGAAATAACACTAAATATTGTGATCAGACATTTCCAATCTTTCCATCTACTTACCTCACCTAGTACCTAATTTATATTCTGCCTTTTATTCAGGAGCTCAAGGAAACATACATATAACATACATTCTTTTATTTATTTTTTCTCTGCCGCATCCTTTGACATAGATTAGGCTAAAAGAGAGATTTATTGATCCAAAGTCATCCAGTGAGCTTACTTTGTTGCTGGGGAGTTAGGGTTTCTAGTTCTAATCCAATATGTTAAGCACTCTATTGTACTAAAGGAAGATAGAGAGGTCAACTGACAAATAACCATTATTGGTAGTTACCTGTCCTCTTCAAATAAGTAGACATTGTTCTTAGGTGAAAAGCTCAATCAGAATCACTGCTTCATGGGACAATTGTTTAAAAAAGGTTTTGGCATGTAAATGTATTGTGTGCATGGTCTTGTGCTTAATTATTACCATCTAGCTGGTTTTTTTAACTCTAATTCAGAAAGAGTACAAGTCTCCATTTTCTCTTTCCTTTGGGATCCAGTAGTCATCCTATTCCATCTATAAGTTCCCACATTGACCTATCTCTAATAATAATCTGGAGTAATTCAAAGCATCTTGCAATAAACTTTTTTTTTATTCCATCCATCTGCCTTCCTCTTCTTTTACTTCCCTTGAACCTGTTAAGCATAATTGTTTTCTTGAGGCAATTAATCATCTGCTCACTTCATATACCTAATGTATGTTATTTTCCACTTGTTGATCAATGCCGAGAGAGAGAAGACAATTAGTCTTTATTTGGTCCAGGGCTGATTAATGGGCCTTCTTGTAGTCTACTGCAACATTATGAACCCTTTCCAAATCCATAGTTCAAAGTCATATCTTTTGTTGTTATTCTTTGTCAGAGTCCAGTTTTCATAGTTGTACATTAGACAAGAAAGGCCACTGCTTTAATTATCTTCTGTATATTTGTCACTATCTTTTTCCACAGATTAATCTTCCAACAAACTTTTACCTTTATATATTAATGAGCCAAAGAAAACAAAGCTATCTACCACTTTCATATTTCTCCATCAATCATAAATCTTTTGAGCATATAGACTGACATTATCTTTCTCTTAATATTTAATCATAACCTTGGTTTTTCTTTAACTTTCAATAGAGTTTTTTAAGGGTTCTTTGTTAGCTAACAAAATAATTTTCACTCTGTAACAAAATTTGAAAATCTTGCCACTTTCAATTTTCTTACTTTATTTTTACCAATCCTGCCTAGAGCATATTTTCTATATAAGTGGATTAAATAGACATGGGATGAAAATAGGTATTTATTTATTTAAATTTATATAGATACCTGCTCACATATATATGTACTCACAAGTTAACAACAACAAAAACACAAACTCAAATGAATTTAAAGCAATTGAAAGACAAATTAACCCAAAACATTTAAAAACATGAGAGTGTGCCAACCAACACTTGACAAAAAATATAGTAATCTCACAGGCTCCCCACCTCCACTGGATGTCTAAGCCTGATGGCACAACCACTTCTTTAAGGACTTCTTAAAGGCCAATTAGGGCTGGGGCCAATCTAACCTCAGAGAGGATGAGGTTTCAAAGGGTAAGTGCCATTACAGAGAAGTATCTTTTCCTGGCTCTCATCAGATGGAAGATTCTTCTTTCATTCTCTTCCTGTAATGGAATGTGTAAATGACCTTGGGGAATGAGGGGAAGAGATACTGTCTAGGAAACAATCAGACAAGAGAGGTAGGAGCCTTTGGAGGCTTAAAGCCATAGAAAGAAACTTAGGAAGAGTCCACCTTAAAGGAAGAGGCAGTTAAAAGTGGTAGAGTGGAAAGTGCAACTTTTACACTTGCAAGATTCTGTTAATGTAGACTTACAGTAAAGTAGAATTAGTTCATTTAGTTTTGTCTCCTGTCTCGTTTACTTGGCAGGGCCAACACTTCCTTATTTGAATCACTTCTCCAATTCAGATCTGTCATACATTCTTGCTTATTGTAATGATTTATGGTATTTGTTATCTGTTTTTATTTATACACACACACACAATTTATTTGTTTGCTTGTTTGTTTGTTTGTTTGTACTCCAACCTAGTCTTTGAGTTAGGCTATGTGTAGATATGTGTGTGTGTACCAAAATGAATATTGAGTATATATTTTATATATCTTTAGTTTTCCCCTCAAAATATTATTTTCAAGCTATCATTTCCAGAGATATTACAATTCTAAATTAATAGCAAACTCAAAGTAGTTGAATGACCAGATCTTGCAAAACAGAAAGAGTCAAAGACAAAATAAACACCATTGTTGACTGCAAATTAATATTTTGCTGAATAGTTATCAAATAAATAAAATACAACAAATAGAATATGGTAAAGCAGGCATGAAAGATAAAATGAACCCCATTGAACAATAAAACTGTTCCATAAGGCAACTAGTCAGAACAGCAGCACCTTGAAAGAAGGTGTTGTATAATTTGGGGGAAGCACAGAAAAATGATTAGAATAGAAGGATAGAATAGAACAGCAGAGTTGGAAGGGACCTTGAAGGTCTTCTAGTCCAACCCCCTGCTTAGACAGGAAACCCTACACGACTTCAGACAAATGGTTATCCAAGCTCTTCTTTAAAACTTCCAGTGTTGGAGCATTTACAACCTCTGGAGGCAAGTTTTTCCACTGATTAATTGTTCTAACTCACCATTATAACTCACCATTCCAACTCCCTGATTATATCTCACCATAGGCATTCTCCACTATGTTTGAGACAAATATGGGAGGATTTCTCTACACATTGTAGAAGATAGCCAGATTGGTGTAATAAAATAACTCAACAAACTAATATTATTCAGTGTTTATTGTTACCACTGAGTTGTCCCCAGCTTGCTAGAAAATGTACTTATGCATTTTAAATCCTCTTTCCCCAGTATATTAAACTACATCTCCACATGTACAAAAATATTCCTTTATCTTTCGTCATAAAGAAACATTTCTTCACATGCCATTCTTTTCTGGTTTGTGTAACAAACCACTGCCTTTGTTCAACTGATAAAAATACATTTCCATTTGTACTTATATCTTTAGTTAGAACCAAAAAACAAAACAAAACCTTTTCTGACCATTTTTCTTTTGATTCAAAAGATTCTATGTTTGTTAATATTATGCTACCTTGTCTTGCGACCTGCATATCAGTGGAGATATACCCACTTAAGACATGGCTGGTAACAAACCATTTTCAGTATATCAGGGGTACAGCAATTATTCATGGTTGTAATTCTTCAATATTCTATATTCTATTTTAAATATTTCTTAATGACTTTTGGAATTGCTGAACAAAGAGATCAAACAGCTCCTAATATATAACTACTACTGCTTTAACAACTATCTGCAGTTGCTAAGAGAAATGAATTCATACTTTTAAGCACACAATTATTCTTTCTTTCTTTGTTTTTCTCCCAAATGTAAATTTGTTGACTTATTCCTGAAATAGCTGTTGTTGAAGAAGAAAATATGCTTGAAATATTTGTACTGAATGTTTATGTTACATATGCTGTAATAACAATCAGGTGCCTGTGCACTTGTTAATCAGAATATCCTGGCATACTTTAAAAATGATTTGTAAAATCAAGATAAGTTATCCTTAAAGCATTGTCAAAAATCTACTAAAGAGGTTAAAAAACCTTTCTGTTGAGTTGTTAATTAACACACTGTTTTGAGGTGTTTACAGATGGATATATAGTTGATCTGTTCCAGATATCAATCTCAGACTGACTTCTAATTGTCCGATTCCTCTTTTTAGTCCCTTTCCCTCATCATCATTTCATTATTATTATTTAGTTTGTCAAACATGTACGAGATAACAGGTATAAGTATAGACATAGACATGGACACAGGAAATGGGTACGAATAAATGGGGACAATAGGACAGGGACAGTAGGCATGCTGGTGTGCTTATGCACGCCCCCTTACAGACCTCTTATGAAAGGGATGAGGTCCACGCTAGACAGTTTAAGGTTAAAGTTATGGCGGTTTGAGGATGTAACAATAGAGTCGGGTAGTGCATTCCAGGCATTGATCACTCTGTTACTGAAATCATATTTTCTGTAATCAAGTTTAGAGCGGTTTACAGTTGAGTTTGTATCTATTGTTCGCCCGTGTATTATTGTGTTTGTGTTTTGTGTACTACGCTTAGGTCAGATATTGGTCAGTGTAGTTCTAAGTTGTCCACACCCAAAATTTCAAGCCTGGTGGCATAAGGTATTCTATTGTGAGCAGAGGAGTGGAGTACTCTTCTTGTGAAATACCTCTGGGCTTGCTCGATTGTATTAATGTCCAAAATACAGTCTGGATTCCAGGCAGACAAGCTATATTCAAAAATTGGTCTGGCAAAAATTTTGCTTGCCCTAGTTTGCGGTACAATGTTACTGGAGAAGCATCTTAAAGCAGCTAAATTAAGTTAGTAACTCTTAATGCCTTTTTGGCAATGCTGTTACAGTGAGCTCTGGGCCTTTTGATCTTTTGAGATGAGTACTCCTAGGTCTTTGACTGAGTGAGGGTTGTCTACGAGATTATATCCACCCAGTTTATATTTGGTGTTCTTATTTTTGTTGCCAATATGTAAGACAGAGCATTTGTTGGTTGAGATTTGGAGTTGCCAATTGTTCGACCATTCTGACACATAGTCAGTTCCTCTTGTCCATAATTTCTGAAAGATAATAGCTCTCTGAAAATTTGAGAATGCATTTAATCTGGCCCTTTAGTCAAAATAAACATAAATCCCTTGACTAGTATTCTCTCAATCTCAAACTTTAATCTGTCCATTCATCCTGTTCTCCACAAATGTTTGATGGAGTACATTTCGTCATTTTTATTTTAAACACAGAGGTTCTTTTTGTTGATCACATCATTCTTGGCAAAGTTCAATTCATTTTGAGCTTTAGTTTTTCTGACATCTCTAGAATTCTGGACTGACATATTATATGCATTTCTGAGTATGAAAATTATATGAACAATCCATTTATTTTTGGAATATCAGATCCACAGTGACCATCAGACATTTCATTAAAATAAAACTATTACATAAAAGTTTTTATGAGATAAGTATATTTAAGTTGGGCATGCTTCATTTAGGTTATACTTTAAGTTAATTATACTGATGTACAATATCAATGTATCTTAATTGTTCTAATTTTCAAAACAGAATGAAATAGGAATGAAAAATACATATTGCCCTTTTTAAATAACAAAGCCTTTCATAATTCTAACCACTGTTTGGTGGTGCAGTGGTTAGAATACGGTACTGCCGACTGTC
This sequence comes from Thamnophis sirtalis, assembly GCF_051295495.1. Taxonomy (NCBI): domain Eukaryota; kingdom Metazoa; phylum Chordata; class Lepidosauria; order Squamata; family Natricidae; genus Thamnophis; species Thamnophis sirtalis. The sequence continues at coordinate 53,484,213 of NW_028261383.1, read as the reverse complement.
TGCAGTTTGACAGTTCAATTTTCACTGGTTCAAGGTTGACTCAACCTTCCATCTTTCCAAGATCGGTAAAATGAGGATCTAGATTATTGGGGACAATATGCTGACTTTGTAAACTGCTTAGAGCGGGCTGTAAAGTACTGTGAAGCAGTATATGTCTATGTGCTATTGCTATAATTTTAATACTTTCAAAATAATACTTTTCTCCATAGAAGGGTGTGTTTTTTTGGCCTTAGACACTTTAGATGCTTAATTAAGTTAGAAATTTTCAAGTTTTATTCCGCTCATGACTGCTAGCTTGTTAATTAGTTGCCTCTTTCATTGATTAGCAACTTAGACAGTACTCAATTATAAATGGGTACAATGTCTGCCTTGCTTTAGAGTCTAATTAATACGATATAGACTGTTTAACTATTGGTGTGTCTAAATTATTTATGATGGCAAAAATACATTTTATTGTTAATCAACAAAAGTAGCATAAAATAAAAACATCTAAATGAATTATTTGTGTTTTGTTTTATCATAATTTACACCAAAACTTTTTGAAAGTTAGTGCAATTATGACCCAACTTTCTCTTCAAAAAACTATTGCTTAATTTCAGAAAGTGCCACAATATCTGATACACACATTAAAATACATTAAACAAAGAACACAATCTACTGAATGCATTTTAATTAAGCTCTAAACAAGAGAACAGAACATCATGTTCAAATACAAAATTAAAGAGAGAGAAAACGATTAGGATGACAAGTTTGTTTTGGGGTGAGAATGGGTATGTCTCATCTTCTTTCTCTATTTATGATTGGAACTAGAGATCCCATTAGTGGAATTCTATTCACAGGATGCTCATCTAGAAGAAATTGGAGTGAATGTTCATTTAGTTTATATTCATTATGCTACCTAAATTAATCTGATCACCAGGATCCCCTTCAACCTTATTAAGAATCATCAAAGGCAGTCAGATGGTATTTTCTGGGATTCAAACCCTCTACCAGGAAATTAACTCACATATCTTCATGCTTGGATCATTACTTACATTGAATTAGCTTTAAGCACTAGCAGCAGTAACTTGCAGGAAGGGTTAAAGGAGAAATTTCTCATCCTCCAAGTCCTGTAAAACCCTGTACATGGGGACATATAACATGACACTTGTATCTCTCTGTTATGAGACCTCAAGAGAATATATAAACCATTCTGATTGCTGCTAAACTGATCTAGAAACCACAAGCAGGAAAGCATAAAAAATAGCACTAGTAACTATAAGATAAAGGAGTATGAGCCAACATTTCCTCCATTTCATTTAAAGCAAATATTGTGCATTCTTTGAGAGATGATCTCCCAAAGATTCTTCAGAACATACAGGAATGAAAAGGTGAGCATCTGTTTGCAACCCTTTAAAGCAGCTATGTAAAAGAAGAACTACACCATTCTAGGATACTGTAGACAGATGTTTTGCTGCTAGATACTCTAAAGTGCCTTTTGAAGATGAATCTGAAGCTCTGCATAGCCCAGAATTCTTCCTTACACTGGAGTGGCTCTGAAGAAAAACAGGTCCAACCCATGCTGTCTATAGACAGGAAAAAAAGGTGAGAAATCTGAAACTTTAAATAACTGTTTATGAAATTGTATGTAGCACTCTGGCTATGAAAAAAGATGAAGAGATCAATTGAGACTTTGATAGCAGTTTTTCCTTTTTCCTGTAGCTTGCTACATGAAAGAGAATGTCAGTAAGAGAATGAGAAAGAAAAGAAAAAAGAAAAAGGGAAGGGGGGAAAACGAATGTCAGAAAAATAACAAGTGCCTTCATGCAGTTTATTTTTTTTTAACACAGGACTATCAGGTTACTCTAAACAGAATTTAGTCTTTGACAAAAGAAACAGTTGCCCTACTTTGTTTTAAATCATAACTATCAGTGACACCTTTCCCAGAATATGACACATAGTACAACACACACACTTTCATGAGGGGAAAATAAAAAAACCATACTAAGAAAAATATTTTTATTAGAACATATCAAAGGTTACAAAACTGAATAATTTGAACTTTGCAAGACATCTTTCTTTAGTTTCTAAATCTAGTCACTTGGGCTCCTTAATAACATTTCTTCTTTTGGGGAAAGTACCAGCAATTAAAGCTAGGTCTCACAGTCTTAACTTTATTGCTGTTTGAAATACTTGAGTGCATTGTTTTTTATCATTCATTTCTAGTTTTAAACAGAGCTTGGTCAAATAGTGGAATGAAAACTGGTTATTTAAAAATAGACAAGCCGGTGTTAGAATTTTATAGTGCCCTTTGGATATGCCTTTATTTTTATATTTCTCCTCCACAGAAACTAATTTAAGTAATAACCTACTTCAAGAAGGCATTTTTTTTTCTCAATGTGCTACCCCACAGGAAACACGAAAGCAAAGGTTTTTATTATTGAGGTTTTTTTTTAAAAAAAAGGCTTGCATTCATTTAATGTTGTACTTGACACATACACACACCAACCTTTTGCAGCAAAGGATCCAATCTATTTCAGATGCATAATTAAAGTCCTCTCCCATTTGCTGATTTTGAAAGAGAGTGAAACCAGAAGCAAATCCCTCAGCTCATTCATATGCCACCTGCCTGGGTAATCTAACATTCCTCTTCTTCCTTCAGTGCCTGAGCTTAAATCTATCCATTTAACAACTCACCCTGAACTGCTTCCCATCTCACCTGCCTGAACTTGAAACCAATCACAGAACATTCATTATCGCTGAAGCTGTCATAGTTCTCTCAGTTTGTATAATGCTTCTTCCATGCTGTATCTGTCCTGCCCTGTCACCTCTTTGTGACAGAGTTTGTTGCATTGCATATCGGATTCCAGAGAGGGTGGAAGACAATTCCTGTCTGGAAATATTTAACACTGAAATAAGAGGCTGCTAACCAGCAATGAAGGTATGATCTATGGTCTTGGATAAATATCCTCTTGATATACACTCAAGGGAATAATTTATGCATTAAGTATTGTTGGGACAAGCAAACTTATATTAATATTCCAATTAGAAGGAAAAAGACAGAACATTTATTCAAAGACATAAGCATTTTTCGTGTTCAAGTGCTCGGTAATTAAAAAACATTAGCAAATAGATCTCTGGAAACCTTTTATAATTTCTGGTTACGTTTTAAATTTACAGTACACTAACAATGATAAGGATATCCACAAAAAGGGGATAAAGGGTTTCTGTTTATATATAAAAGGATAATTCAACAAACCATAAAGTTAGTATTTAAGATATGTAACATGCAGAAAAGTTGTTTAAAATCATGAAAATTCTGTGAATCAAAATAGTTTCTGCAATTATTTAAAAGTTAATAAAAACTGGAATTTGAAATTGTTTTTCTTGGAAGGTAGTTGGTTATTTAAATTTTGCTTATGTTTCTAAAATATGAGACAGTAAAATCCATGTATAAAAAAATTTCCATGCTACCATTCATTCAATCATTTATCCTGAAATGAAAATAGTTAAATAGTTAAATAGTTAAAATTTCTCAGATTTTGTTAGAATATAAATTTAATCACACAATTACTCAGTGTATATATGCAGAAGGATGAGATATAAAATTTCAGAAATTAATTGTAATGTTAGTATCACCATAACCTCTCCATGCTGTAAGACATATTTTAAATAAATTATCTATTTGAACTGCTCTCAAAGAAATATATATATATACTCCTTAGCACAACCCCATCACATGGACACAATAGAGTATTTCTTTTTAAAAACTATATTGAAGAAATGTTGGTTCCATTCAGTGGTGGGTTTCAAAAATTGTTTGAACCTACTCTGTGGGTGTGGCCTCCTTTGTGGGAGTGGCTTGCCACCCATGTGACCGGATGAGAGTGGTTTGGCCGCCCATGTGATCGGATATGAAGATGCCGACAACACTTGTCAGAACTACCTTAAATTACCTCACACACAGCACTGGCATGCATAAGAATATGATGTAAACTTGTTTTTTAAAAGGCATCTTTGGTTTGCGTTAAAACAACTTCAACACACGCAATGTTCTGATTGCACCACAAATGCAGTAGTCATCCTTATCTTTCACAGAGGCACTGAGTTTTATAAATGTGAGCATGATAGTGTAGAATAATCATATCCAAGGACCAGTGGTGGGTTTCAAAAAAATTTGGAACCTCTTCTGTAGGTGTGGCCTGCTTTCCGGGTTCACTGGTGGAACATCTTCTAACCGGTTCGGTAGATTTGACGAACTGGTTCTACCCAATAGGTGCGAACTGGTAGGAACCCACCTCTGGTTCCATTAATATAAGCACTAAGCAGGAACTTGCAATTAAGCAGCGAAAATATCTTTTTAAATTTAAGTTGACAGTTAACTTTAGTGGACTAATAAAATCACCATATTTCATATTATATTTCATTTGCACGTGTGCATTTAACAAAATATTTTTAATGTAGCTTAAAAGGCAGAAAAATATATTTAAAATTTTGCTCATGTGAAAAGGCACTTTTAAGTACAATATGAAAGAGAAAAATAGAATTGAATAGAATTGAATAGAATTGAATTCTTTATTGGCCAAGTGTGATTGGACACACAAGGAATTTGTCTTTGGTGCATAGGCTCTCGGTGCACATAAGGAGAATAAAATACATTCATCAAGAATAAAAAGATACAACACTTAGTGATAGTCAAGGTTACTAAAAAGCACAAAACCAGTTCAGAACGGAACAGAATAACAAAATTGGAAGAAATTATGGAAGTCTCCTAGTCCAACCTGCTCAAGCAGGAAACTATACACCATTTCAGACAAATGGTTGGCTAATGGTTGTCTTCTTTAAAACCTTTGTCATTACTGCTCAGATGGGTGTCATATTCAACATTACAACAACAACAAAAAAAAAACAGCTATCACTTCATGAACTTCATAAACAATTTGCTGTGGTTACCCAGCCTTCCCACATGCTAAGTATCAAGTGGTGAAACACACACAATGTGCTTTTTTTGCTTAATACAAGTTTGAACACAACTCTTTACAATCTGTAAACCATATCTTACCCCTGCAGATAAATAAGCAATGAACCAGCCACTTGTTAGTTATGGAGGGCTGCTTGGCAGAGCTTCAGTTTTTAAAACTTTGCTTTTTATGGCAAATATCAATGTTGTATGCCATCTGTCCATTCAAATATTTGTTACTGGCTTGCTTTCCATAAAGAGGAATATGACTACTTGGAAGAAAGTTGATGTGATTGATGAAGTATCTTGGAAAACACATTGCTGTTCCAATATTGGTCATGAGGAAACTTTTGCTCAGCTGAGTTGAGTAGAAAATGTCCTAGATAGGTAGTCCTCAACTTACAACAGGCCACTTAGTTATAATGGCACTGTTACAATGAAGTTTGAAGATACAACAGCAGTGAAAAAGTGACTTATGACCATTTTTCACACTTGGGACCATTGCAGCATCCTCATGATCACGTGATTGACATTTGGAAGCGTGACAACTGACAGTTGTCAGAGTCCTGGGGTCATGTGATACTCTTTTGTGAACTTCTGAGAAGCAAAACCAATGGGAAACCAGATTCACTTGACAACTGTGTGACTAATTTAACAACTGCAGTGATTCACTTAACAAGTTGTAAAATAGGGGAAAACTCACTTAACAAATTTCTCACTTAGCAACATAAATTTTGGGTTCAATTGGGTTCGTACGTTGAGGACTACCTGTAGCACATATGCAGTGGTGGGTTCCAGATCCTGTTGCAATCAGTACAGTGCAATGGGGCTGGGTGTCTACCACATGAGTGCATGCATGCGTACTTAACGCCCGCGACACTCCGCAATGCCTCCATGATGCTCCAGCTGCTTGGCGGAGCATCACGCAGGCGCCGTATGCTCCATGCACATGTGTGGAAGCCTCGAAAACCTCAAATACCAGTAAGGAGCGCAGGCGGGTAGGTGGGCCCTCCAGAGCACCATATCAAAATGGTACCTGGTGCTCCCAGCAGGCACCGGTACACCCCACCACTGCACATATATCTCTCATACCATAAACTATTGCACACTGCCACATTCTGACCACAATAAACTAACACGGTTTTTCTCTTGTAATTAAGTGCAGTTTGTAATTTCAGCAGGGAATTGAGTGAGTGTGTGTGTCTATGGCAAAATAGTGGTTGGTTTTGCTCTTTTCATCAATATTCTGTGCAAATATGTATGAGATGGAGCTTGCATTGTCAGTCTGTAATGTCTTTTTAATGAAATCTTGGTTTGCTGCAGATACCTGTCACAATTAGCTCAGACTTTTTCCCTCCTCGAAAAATTGTTTGGATTTGCTTTTGTGAAGTTTAAAAACTCAGTGCAGCTTAAAGGATCAACATTTCTGACCACCCCACAAATCTCACCCCTCATTATGTACAAACTACACACCGCATATTAAAATTTTAATAAATCCTTGTGTCCATCAAATGCATGCAGATACAGGGAAGCTTTATACAAAAAGGGAGATGAAGGCTGAGAAAGAAAAAAAATATATCAAAGTCTCCAAATTAATAGAAAACAAGGATCAGGGATTCCATTTCTGTATTTTATTATTCACTTTGTAGTTATACTATTCACAATCAGACATAATAAAAATCAGTCAAACTCGAGTATTTTTTAAAAAGTGCTTTCTTATAGTTGGAGTCTTTAGCATGGGCGACAGAGAAAATAGTTGCTGTCAACAAACCACTCTAAATTTACACACACATACACACACACACACACACACACACACACACACACACACAACTGAATGGAATGGTTGAACTTTGAAGCACCTTGAACCTAAGCATGGAAAACACTAGCAGTAAAATAAAAGAAGAAGTTAAAAACATTGTGGAATCCATTCAACCATTTTAGTTAAATGCAGGCCAGGAAGACACCTATTGTTGCTGTTGTATCATTCGCATAGGAAGCACAGTGGCCTTTGGAATGAATGTGTAATATTACAGTGGCATTTAAAAATCAGAAATAAATGAGGGGGGAAAAAAAGTTTAAAAAATGACACATTACCTGCAAGGCACAACATGAACGATTGCAGTACGAGCAGTTCCCATGACAACCTCATTTTTACTTTCTGATGTCAAAGGAGACCCACGTCCAATATGTAGTGATTAGAATGCTGCTTCTTTTAAGTTATATCCGATCTTTAATCTGCAGGAATAGAAAGAACAGTATTACAATAAGATTTAGGATTACAGCTCCTTATGCTCTTTGAGACTCTCTGCTTTTCCCCTTGATTTAAAGCAAATTTACACCTAAAGGAAAAGAGATGAAAACAACTGGAATAAAAGTAAAATCCACCACAGCAGTGGCAGCAGCAGAGACATCAATTACTTTCAAGTTGCTTGGAGCTATAGAAGAAACCATAGCCCTCAAATCATGTCACTTTTCTTTTTAAAAAATGCATTTGTGGGTTACCGTCAGAATAGAAAAAAGGATATCACGTTTTTTAAAAAAAATAATTAGATGCTCTTTGGAATGAACTCTTTAGCCCATTCCATGCTCCTGACCTCAAGGCAGCACTATTAAATTCTGGGTCAAGTCACTGATCCAGTAACTATTCTTGAATTAATTGTTAAATCCACTAAGTGTTGATCTCTACCTCTTTTATCTTTTGACACCTTTGAATTTGCTAACTGTTACAGGAAACAAATGTTAACAAGGACAGATGGCAAGTCCCTCCAGGATGATAAATGCCCTTCAGGGTGAGCAATTAGGAACGGCTATATATCCCTCCCTTTTCACTCGGAGAGCCCAGGCATCCTCTCTTCATTGCTTATGGGTTGAAGCGGTAAAGATAGCCTGAGATTAATCGCTCCATTGTAACTGAAACCTTTAGCATGACAGTTGGCTGTCGGTCCAGTAGACCTCCAGGGCAGCTAGGGGAAAGGTTCAGCAAGATGGCAAACCACTTAAATTGTTTTAGCTATTTGTCTGGAGATAATGTATTTTCAGCAAAGTATGACTCTATTCCATAGCTCTGGGTGACTATGAATACATAGTGTGTGTGTGTGTGTGTGTGTGTGTGTGTGTGTGTGTGTGTGTGTGTGTGTGTGTGTTTTCCCTGCCTCCTAAGGTCTTCACTTCAGCATCCCTGCTCTGTTAAACCCATTAGATGTTTCAAACATCATAATTGGAGGTCCTTAAAATTTTAATACATTAAATTGTGTGCCTGATATTATGTGTAAAACATGCACATTTTTAAAGTATCCATGTCAAGAAAGTTTACATTAACAATAAATAAAACAATGTTTTATTTAGGTTCTTATTAGAAATTCATCTTCTTAATGTCTGGTGTTTAAGACAAACAACATAAAGTGGTGATATTATGAGACGAACCTGCCTGCTTTTATAAGTTCACATTGCTCAATCTCTGCTAAAGTTGGGTTTGATATGAGGAAGAATTCCTATCTTGAGAATTGGAGAAGTTTTTTGAAAAGAACAAAGAATAACCCAAAATATATCAGTATTCTCACAACTCTAGTAATTACGCTGACTGAAGATAAGCAAAAAATTGCCTATCGATATAAAGGAACATTTTAAATATAATGATTACAATATACTATATTATGAGTTGGATAGATAACTTTTTACAGACTGCAACTGCCTGCAATTGTCAACAGTTATTGCAACAGACATATATAAATGTCATCAAAATTGTAGGGGACATGTATTACTTGTACCAATGAACATTTTTAGTACCAAAATTGCAATTGTAAGGGCAAATATGACCCCGCCAAAATGTCCTTCTCACTAAAAGCACCTTTCTTTGTTCCAAAGAGAATATTTTGTGGGATATCTGTCATTATCACAGCAGGAAGAAAGGGTTGAACTTCTATTTCTCCACTTCCACAGCTGAAAAGCCACAATTCTGTTATTACTTGCATGTTTCCAAAGTGCAATTAACATCACAAATGTCATTGAACTACTATAGGAATAGTCCTAAGTGTAATAATATACTGTATGTTATATGACACAAGCCATTCTGAGTCAGACGGAATCCCTTTGACAGCTATTATCGCCACAGGATCCAGTGATATAGGAATTTAAGCCAATCCCATTGCTATACGAGATTATTAGCACCGAATCATGCAAAATTACAACAGGAGCTAAAATTTTAAAAGCTGGAACACAGGTTTCCAATAAGATGTCTTCTTGAAGACAATACCTGACACATGTATCTCTAAAAAGGAAGCTTCCTAGGGGTACAAGAAATGTGAGATTCCAAAGCATCATTGCTGATGTTGGTATAACACTCATCCTTTGTTACCTAATATTAATCTTTGTTCCCACAACTAAATCTTGATTATAGCAACACTTCCTGTATGTTCCATGGCGAGTGGATGCCTTGCTGGATTTTGTTAACTAGCAAAACAGCTTTGTGAACAGAATCACTGCCGGATGCTTGATCTGAGTCAATGTAATCTCTCCAGAATAAAGGGGAAATTATTGATACTTAAGTGACTCCAGACAGCCTCTCCTTATGAGTAGACCATGGACACTGTCATTTTTACAGAAAGTTTATGATTGGAGTGACTGAGAGAAAAGATTTACATTTTCCAAGCTCCAACTTCGGAAACCGCCTTTTACCAAGACTACACTTGACTAAGCCTTATATTTTAGCTACCTTTTTGGATTACTTTATTATTTGCAATTTGGAGAGATTAAGACACTTAGACTGGAACAGTTCTAGTGCGTTCCTCCAGTGAATTTCCCTCTCCTTAAAAGATAGTTTGATTTTGAAGGATTCAATAATATAACGGTTTTTTTTTTGGACTATGAAGCAAAAGGGTACTTACTAGTATATGGAAATGAAGTCTTATTAGCTGCAAACAGCTGGGGGTAGCCTAACTGGGTTTTAAGACCAGATTTCATTTTTTGCTGAACACTCCTTACCATGACTGAAAAAAACAGGGTGAACAATTATACAAGCCAGTTTCAGGTTTATGGAACTGGAAAGGTTCAATCCAGACTTCTTCTAAGAAAACAATGCAGAATTACTACATTCAGCTACTGAACTGCTTTCATACCACTCCTGAGTATCATTTTTGGATTTACCATTAGTTGAAAATTAATAGTAAAACATTAAACACATGTACTGTAATATACAGTATAGTGTGTATGTGAATATTGCGTTTAGTTCCACAATTAAAAGTTGTAAATGTGGCTCCCTGAAAGACACCCCTTTTCCTAATTAAAGCTCCACTGTGCAATAATTTAGCTCCTCTCAGTTGGCTGTTTAACAAGCTTAAATGGTTTTTTTCTTGTGTACCCATGAAAAAAACCCTACCATTACTAAACTCGAATTTACTTTTTTTTAAAAATTACATATACACAGAAAATTGAAATTAAGGTCAGCTCCAAGAAATTGGAGGACCAAGAACTGCAGCTCAACAGGGGGAAATGCATATAACTTGCAGTCACAATCTTGATACTGTTTGCCCTTGTTGTGGCCTGGCAGCGGCCAGCAGAGCTGGGAGCAGAGTCAGACAGTGAGGAGGTTGGGGAGGAACATGTGCCAATCCTGGGGATTGAGGAAAGCTCAGACAAGGGCTCTGCATCGGAGGCAGAGAGGGAGTTAGACATCAGTGAGGCAGAAGAACAGCTGGAGCCTATTCCCAGTGTGCACATGCACAGAGCTGCCAGAAGACAAGAAAAATTAAGAAAGCAGGTTCGACTTGAGAGTAAAGCCACACCTTGGAGGTAATTGGCCCCTCCCAGAGGAAACAAAAAAGGAATGAATGGGGAGTGGTTTTTGCAGGAAACAATGTGTTTCATTTGGTCCAGAAAGTTCAGTTTGTGATTATAAGAGACTCTTTGTCAAGTTTTGCTTTGCCCTGTTTGGAAACTAGTTATCTGGCAGTGCTCTAAACGAGATAAGGTGTGTATAGATAAACATTCCTCTGAAAGACTGTTTCCTAAAGCCTTGCTGATGTGAATGAAAGGAATTCAGTCATAAATAAAAGAGGTTTTGTCGGGACAAAGGTTTTGTTTCTTGCTTTCTAAGGAAGCCTGGGTCAGAACAGCCATGTGTCAAGTCTTATACATATTTAATATAGTTACTTAATAAGGTTATTCACAGAAGTAACTATAAAGGACAAAATGTGGTTTAGAATATATGCAGTTGCACATAAAGATACTTCTCAGGAACACCTTAATGCAACTGCTTATTTCTCTCGGGTTTGTGTGGCTACCTTCTAGAGCAAGTGACTGACTCTGGATAACCAAGAGACTGTGAATTCTAGTCTTAGTTTAGGGATGAAAGCTACTGGGTGACTTTATGGCAGGCACTCTCTCTTAGCGCAATTCACCTCATAGGTTGTTGGGTGGAAAATAGAAGGAAAAAGAGTTAATTAGGTATGTTCACTGCCTTGAGTTATTTGTAAAAAATAATAAAGATGAGATATAAATAAAATAAATATTTGATTTAAGGTATTTCTGACATTATCTTAATGTCTATGTCTGCCTTGAATCATATTTTTCTCTATGAATCCAAAGCTCCCCACCCATCATTTTTAATGTACAACTTCTACCAGATTGTTCCATTTAAATTTCTTCTGGAAAGTTACTCATTCTTTTCAAGTAAAAATACTGCTGCTGCCAGTACAATTTTAGTAGACATTGCACTTTTGTTTTCATTTAATTTTACTTAAATACTTTCCAGACAGCCACCAATAGCCAATGCACGGTTTTCTTTTTAGATTTCTATGACTTAAGAATCCCAAAGCACACTTTCTTGTTGTAGTGACTATGAACAGTGCCAAAGACAGGGATTAAAACTTTCTAAATCTGAGAAGTCAACGTCTTTATACTTACAGATCATTTGAAAAGCTGAAAAGGGATCTAAATACAATTTGAATCTAAAGCTGTTCTCATGCTTGTGCCGATAGTTTTCTAACCTTACTTTTGGCAATTCCACTCAGCTGTAACAAATTGTTTTGAAAGGCACCTTTGTCTATAATTGGATTTTGATCAGGAAAGTTGACTCTAAGAACTTGAAGCATAAGACACAGAAAGAAGCAACATGGGTAATTCTATTTTTCCAGCTATAAAGAGAAGCAAAGCAGTTTGTCATGGAGATCTGTGCATAGAGCTTGCCCTGTACATTTCTGCTGTCATTCAGTAAGTTATGCTTAGAGTCACATCTAAAAAATTGAAAATTAGAATATGTTTCTTAGCAGCTGTTACCTGTTTATTTATTTTTTCCTTTGGAGGTCACTGATGTGCTACAGCACACTAATTCTACTAAATGCAAAATAAAGAAGCATTTAATGAAGTATGCTTTGGATGGCAGAGAATAAAGAATACATTAACCCTCTAACTAGAAGACAAGCTAAAGATCAGCCTAAAGAAAACTAACAATGTTTCTCATGTTAATGTTGAAATGTTCTACATGCTTTTCTGGGGAATAATTCAGTGGTTCTATTTCTGTTATTCTAAGCTTACCGGAAACTAAATCCCAGTGATGACAATGAAATTTTCTTCCAAGAAAATTAAGGAATAATTAAATAGTGTCATCTCCCAATGGTTTGCAAAGAATTTCAGCCCAAAGGGATTAGGAAAAAGAGAGAAACATTTCAGTTGGTTCCATCGGATGTTTATTGAAGATTAAGTTGAAAAAGATTCATGTGAGTTTCTGGACTGCCATGACATCAGGAAATGTGTGCCATCTGTTTTCTGTAAGAACCATCAGAAGGGCAGTGTCAGCCTTCCCCATTACTGCAGATCAATTGAAGCCAATTTCTAATCCCAGGATCCTGCTTCTCTCAATCTTTCATTCTGCTGACTGTTCAACTAAACTCTGCAAGACAGAACATAGTCTCTGGAACGAGAGAATTTGCTGAATTCTCCTCTCAACCTCTACACCACTTTTTCTTAATTGGGATTCCATAGTGGACTAGAGTCCCTTGAGAGATTTTTGCCGGTTCTACCAGAGATCACATTTGAGAGAAACAAACTTTATATTTTGGGGGACTTTTTGCACTTCCCAATGCTAGGCACAGTGGTGGGAAATTTTGCATGCCATAATGTAAAATTTGCTGTTGCCTATCAATTCTGGTTTTGGCAAACATTGTAAAATAGAGATTGCATGGGCTTGAACTTAATTCTATGGTGACTTTTTATTTTTGTATGATTTCTTAATACAGGAATTGTCTGACCCCTGAAAATTATTTAAAGGGCTCCTCCAGGGTAAACTGGTTGAAAAAGGCTACTCTCTAGAGTAGTCTGGATAGCACTGAGATCAGATTTCTGAATAAATATGCACATACTTAGAAAACCAGAAAATGATAAATTAACATTAACAGTCTGCAACAGTTTAAATGTATCGTTGTGATTCTTATCGATCTATGTTAGAGTTCGGAAGACTGCCAATTCATTGCAACTACTGTGCTAATATCAGTAGATTTCGATGTAGTTTGTATTTGATTTACAAACATGCTGCAAACAGGATTTTCATCAAATGCTGATCACCACCCATTTCCTAAATTTTGCATACGCCTGGGGTATATAAGAGATAGTGAAGTATCAAAATCTTGATCACTGATCACTCTCAGAATAGAGCCAGTATCTCTCTAGCAGAGGAGTTGGGAAATGGATTTCTTTCACATTAAAATAAAAAAAAAAGTTTAAAAAACATACAAGAGGCTGTTAAGAAAACTAGTAGTAGCTGATGGTCCTAACCTTGTTTACTTTCCAAGCAAATTAGTAGCCTTGAAGGGCAAGGTCATTTCAGATATGTTGAAATGGCAGGAAGTTGGAGCAGCAACATTTGTCCTGAGAAATTACAATCTTCTGTTTTAAATCTAAAGGAAAACAGACCCAGCATTTTCCTGTCATGTTAGGTGCTCTGATCTATAAGATGACAAGAAATGGGAACAAATGCACATTCAATGATTTAAAGTTGACATGGTCTTCATTGTCTTGTGCAAACTTTGCCTCTAAATAGGAGAAAGAAACTTTCAAAACGTTATTTAATTTAATCAATCAGACAAAGGGGTTTCTTTCTCAAGGTATCATTTATCTTCAATAGGTTCTTAAGCCTTGGAAATAACACAGCTGCTGTGATTTTTCATGATCTGTTTCCACAATCAAGATCCATTTTTCTGCATCCCTGACCTTAATACAGCCATTGCCAAAGGTTTTCATGAGCAATTACACTTATTATATAAACCACACATGGTTCAAGATGAAACACATTTCTTTTAAAAATGGCCAAAATAAACATTTTAGAAAGAGCCATAGAGGATAAATACATATGGAGGTCCACAGCAATTACATTGTATTTGAGATTAAATGTTTTATGCTGCCAATTCTTTATTCAATTGACATCTCCCCTTTCCATTAATGGATTGTGTTCAAAGGAGAAAGAACTATTTTTCTTTAGCTTAGCAAAACTACATTTATAAAAAGTTATTTAAAAAACCCTTCTTTCCTTTTTCTGTTCCCAGGAATAACCAGAAGGTGGTTGGCAAGTTACTGTCAATTTGCCTTCCATTAAGGACCTCTACACTGCACGAGTCAAAAAGAGGACTGTGAAAATATTTACAGACCCCTCGCATCCTGGACATAAATTGTTTCTACTCCTACCAGTGGTGGGTTTCAAATCCCGTTCCAATCGGTACAGTTGGAATGGGGCTGGTGGCATCCTCATGGACACGTGCAGCATGTGCGCTCACATGTGCAGCGCATGCATGCATCTTAGCATCTCCGCAATGCTCCATGACACTCCAGCTGCTCTGCAGAGCATCACGCAGGTGCTGCATGCGCCATGCACATGTGCAGCAGCACAGAAGCTTTAAACCACAGGTAAGGAGCTCAGGTGGGCCCTCCGGAGCACCGGAACGGAACGCTATCCGGTGCTCTGGGCTGGCTCCAGTACACCCATACCAGAGAGTACCGCCTGCAACCCACCACTGACTCCTACCCTCAAAACGACACTATTGAGCACTGCACACCAAGACAACTAGACACAAGAACAGTTTTTTCCTGAACGCCATGGCTCTGCTAAACAAATAATTCCCTCACACTGTCAAACCATTCACTAAGGCTGCATTACTATTACTATTAGTCTTCTCATTATTCCTATCACCCATCTCCTCCCACTTATGACTGCAGGACTGTAACTTTGTTGTTTGTATCCTTATGATTTATATTGATATTTATTGTTTCCTGATTGTTTATTTGTACCCTATGACTATCATTGTGCTGTACCTTATGATTCTTGATGAACGTATCTTGTCTTTTTATGTACACTGAGAGCCTATGCACCAAAGACAAATTCCTTGTGTGTCCAATCACACTTGGCCAATAAAGAATTCAATTCAATTCTATTCTATTCTATTTTGTTCTGTTCTTTTAACAGGTAGAAAAGAAGACAGATGAACAAAATGTGTAATCAAAGAAGCTGTAACACAAATTGTGGTGCAACTAGTCTTAATTAGGAAATGTCTTTTAAGAGATAAAGGAATAATAAGACATAGCAAAATCCTTGTCCAGCACTGCTCTAAATACTGAGAAAAAAAACAGATGTTTGAATGTGACTGATACTTATTGCTGAATCTGCCTTCTTCCACAATGAGTGGAAGCACTTTGCTGGAAATGATGTTAAAGAGGATGCATGAAATAAAGAGACTGTCCTTGGGTTTTAGAATTGGTTGGGAGAAAGAAAGCCATATATTCCACACAACTAAATAATGTAATAATTTACTAAAAGGTGATGATTATTGATGCACTGTACTTTAAAAAACAAAATGGTACCAATCCATACAGATTGCATGTCTGAAGAAAATATCAGGTCTGAGATTCTTGACTGGTAGTAGGGAAGACACTGGATGAAATCTAAAGAGTTTTATTTTTTCCTAATGGATGAAATTGCTTCTATTAGCAGAACTAGTAAAGAGAATCTCTGCTTTCTGTCTACCCTCACCACACTCTCAAATATCTGCTCCACAAATTGGAATAATTTCGGGAAGTCGGAGAAAAGGAGAAGTCACCCTACTATTTTACCTGGCCCTCTTATAAAATGCTGCATTTCATCCACTAAGAATGATTTTTTTTTTCACTACTTAATTTGATTTGTTCCATGTAGCTCTGGTTATATGGCAATTAAAACTAGAGGAAAGAACTAATGTCACCCTTATCTATTTAATCCTGACCATTTAAATCCATCTTAAATCCCTTGATGACTATATCCTCACATGAAACCAAGAAGGAAGCCATAATTTATACTTCTGTTATTCCACTGAGTTCGTTGAAAAGCAGAAGGTGCATTATGTATTTTCTAGGGAAATTAAAAATGTATTCTTAATGAAAAGCTGTAGTAATATTACAAAGTAATCTTTAAAAGGGTAATAGATTCACATTTTCAGTTTGAACTATACTCTCTGAAAGAGAAGTATTTGCAAAGTTTTTATGACACATGTACATATTACTGTCAAAAAAGAAAGAATGCATCCTTATTGTACTATAATTAGTTCTTTATCTTTTATAAAAAAATAATTGACTTTAATTCAATCCTAGATAAAGGATTCTAAGAGATTTGACAGATTAAAACTTCATAAAAACCTGCCATTTCGAAAATCACGTTCACATTTTTTTCAAAGGAAAAAAAAAACCATATGAGCGATAGAACACTCTGGAATCAACCTGGAATCCTTACTTATTCCTCCAAAATGTGTCATGTCACGAAATAACTTACTATCTTATTCCAACTTAGATTTAATCAAAATTATGTGCAAAAATGTGTCCGAAATGCTAAATACTGCAGAGCATATTTATACACAAACAGCTTCTTCTATTCAGTTCTATAGGCGATGTAAATGATGAGAGGAGGACATTTAAATGGAGAAAGTATGTACTATAAGCATTTGTTACAAGATATCTGTGCAACATGGTGGGAGAGAAAGGAAGAAACAAGGTACAAGACCAACCACATGGTATACCTGCCATACATCAAAAACATGTCAGAAGCAGTAGAATGCAGCTTCCAAGATCTGCAAGTGGGCATTGCATACATCCCATATTAGGACAAATTAGGCATTGTAAAGACCGCTCAGAAGTAGGTAGATACTTCCAATGTAATCTAGTGGATTGCCTGCATGGATTACTCCTGTGACTCTGTAGGACAGACAGACTCATTGGTAGCCACACATTGCAACAAAGAAGGACACACATTCAATTTTGCAGCTACTAAGATTGTTGGATGAGCAGATACAAAAACAGTCAGGGAAGCAATTAAAGCCTGGAAAACAGGCCCTTCATCAGTCAACAGGAGTGCTGATTTGCCACTAGCTTAGGAGGCTTGACAGCAGAAGGAAACAACAGCCAATGACTTTAATAGCTGGCCATCAACATCCCAATCAACAACTAAAAAGGAAGACACAACCACTCACCATATAAATAGCACACAGAGAATAGCCCAAAGCACACACTCTGTAAAGTGAAGTTCCCGGAGGATGGGCTCCAGCATGAGCCTGAAAGCCTGGAAGACTAAACTTCTGGTCCAGCTTACTGACCTAGAATGGATCTTGCAACATTATCCTGGGAAACATATCTTCACCTTTATTCATGAAAATAAATTATTGGTCATCTTGTTCATTCCAGAATATGATTTCATTTTATTGTGACCCCCACATATAAGAGACATCAGCCAAAAGTCATTTCCCACTCAGTTTGGATGTTATATTCTTTATTTTTAAGCATGGGAATTTTTCCTCTTATTGCAGGCCATTTGCTAGCTGAATTTCAGTTGTCATGGAATTCAGTCCTAAACTAAAAACAATGAAATCCTATAAATAATATGAGATCCCGTAATGCATGCATTTCCAATATCTCTTACAAGTTCTTTATTGAGAAAACTGACAACAAACTGGCAATTTAAATGTTGATTTTTCTCTTGTATATAATTACTATACTATTTTTATGGTTATTTATAGAGTGCTCAGATACCTTCCAAAAGTATTTAATTACAATTCCCATTAGCCTTACTCAAGATGAATCTGCTTGGAGGATGATTGGAATAATATTGCAAGACTTTCCGAGGGCAATGTATTGGGAAAAATCCCTTCACGTTTTCCTCAGTTCTTTGTCATTTATACAGATACATCTCGGATATTTTCCTGGCATGATACCAAAGTGGTTTATTACACTATTCTTTTTCTGGAACAGGAGAGATCAACTATCCTGAAGGCAATTACTTTGTTCTATTCATCCCAAAATATACTCCCCCCCCCTTTTAAAGATGCAACAAGTGGAACCAATTGAATATTAAATTCTGATTCATTCTGACAAGGATGTTTTCATTTTACATCAAGTGTTCCAAAATATTATATATATTTTTCTGTCAGCTATATCGTAAAGGTACTTCTTTGTCAGGGGCAAACAACCAGATTCATACACGAAGAGTTCAAGTTGACTACCGTATTTTCACGACTATAAGCCGCACTGAAAATCCTAAAATTTGATCCAAAACCGGCAGTGCGGCTTATAATGCGGTGCGCTTTATATGTGGAAAAAGATCTCCCAGCTGCTTTCGCGGCTTCCTGGAGCGCCAAGAACCTTCGCGCTCTTCTCCGCTCCTCGCGACTGCAATAGATGTCCAGAAGCGGCTTTTGGGGCTAATGGGGATTGGATTTCCAGCTCGATAGCCCCTGCCGCTTCTGGACGTCTATTGCAGTTGTGAGGAGCCGAGGAGAGTGTGGAGAAGAGCGCGAAGTTTCTTGGCGCTCCAGGAAGCCGCGAAAGCAACTGGGAGAGGCGCACGGCTTGGTTTATCCTCCCTGGACGTCGCAGCAGCAGCCCCAAGCGCACCGATCTCTGTGTTTTTCGCATCGGGGCATGCTCTTGCAGCACACCCCGATGCGAAAAACACTGAGATCGGTGAGTTTGGGGCTGCTACTGCGACATCCAGGGAGGAGAAACCAAACCGCGCGCCTCTCCCAGCTGCTTTCGCAGCTTCCTGGAGCGCCAAGAACCTTCGCGCTCTTCTCCACACTCTCCTCGGCTCCTCACAACTGCAATAGACGTCCAGAAGCGGCAGGGGCTATCGAGCTGGAAATCCAATCCCCATTAGCCCCAAAAGCCGCTTCTGGACATCTATTGCAGTCGCGAGGAGCGGAGAAGAGCGCGAAGGTTCTTGGCGCTCCAGGAAGCCCCGAAAGCAGCTGGGAGAGGCGCGCGGTTTGGTTTCTCCTCCCTGGATGTCGCAGTAGCAGCCCCAAACTCACCGATCTCAGTGTTTTTCGCATCAGGGTGTGCTGCAAGAGCATGCCCCGATGCGAAAAACACAGAGATCGGTGTGCTTGGGGCTGCTGCTGCGACATCCAGGGAGGATAAACCAAGCCGTGCGCCTCTCCCAGCTGCTTTCGGGGCTTCCTGGAGCGGCAAGAACCTTCACGCTCTTCTCCGCTCCTCGCGACTGCAACAGATGTCCAGAAGCGTCGGGAAACGTGAGGCTTATAACCCAGTGCGCTTTATATGTGGAAAAAGTTTGAAAAATTAACGTTAATTGATACTGCGGCTTATAATCCGGTGCGGCTTTTGGTCGTGAAAATACGGTACTTTATTGAACTCTGCTTGTAATACAAGAATCTTTCTAGTCTGCCTGACTTCTCTTGGGAACAAAAAGATAAGATTTCATGGAACCTGGGGTGTGGTGGAGTGGAGTGGGGGTTAGCCATAGGTCTCTTGTGATAGTGATGGTATTCAGCCATTTTTTACCAGTTTGGTGAACTGATAGTGGCGACCTGCAGTTTGCCCACCCACCCCAGCACTATGCCGTCCTATTTTGCCATGTTTTCTAAGCCACATTCATGCATGCAAGCCATGTGTGAGAGCCAAGTGCATGCACAGAAGGCCACATGTATATGTGGTAGGTACACGTGCAAGCAAAGCGAGCGCGCAAGCTCACATTTTTGGTGTGCGGCAAATCATTGGTAAAATTATGTGAAACCCAGCTCTGTCTTGTAGTTATGCAAAGATTGAAGGCTAACTCAATTCAATTTATTAGATTTATAGGCCGCCCAATCCCGGAGGACTCCGGGCGGCTTACAAAGAACAAGAAAAGAAAAACAAAATAAAAATAAGAAATAATTTAAAAATTCCCCAACACGCATACGTTCTGATTGGGACTGGACCCTACATAATAAGGTCAACAGCCCCAGGCCTGCCGGAACAGCCAGGTTTTAACAGCTTTTCTGAAGGCCATGAGGGTGGGTGAGGTCCGGACCTCTGGGGGTAGCTGATTCCACAGGGTCGGAGCAGCCACAGAGAAGGCTCTCCTCCGAGGCCCCGCCAGCCGACACTGTCCGGCTGACGGCGTCCTAAGGAGGCCCACCCTGTGGGATCTTATCGGCCATTGGGAGGTATGTGGCAGTAGGCGGTTTCTCAAATACGCTGGTCCTGAGTCATGTAGGGCTTTAAAGGTAATGACCAACACCTTGAATTGCGTTCAGAGACCAATTGGCAGCCAGTGCAGCTCGCAGAGGATAGGTGTAATATGGGTGTATCTCGGTACACCCAATATCACTCGTGCGGCTGCATTCTGGACTAGCTGTAGTCTCAGAACGCTTTTCAGGGGTAGCCCCATGTAGAGCGCATTGCAATAATCCAGCCTTGAGGTGACAAGGGCGTGAGTGACTGTTTGAATTGCGCCCCAATCCAAGTAGGGTCGCAATTGATGCACCAGGAGAACCTGAGCAAAGGTCCCCCTGGTCACAGCCAACTCCCTGCTTGATCCCTTCTCCTTGCCTGGATGATAGTTTCTATTTGTTTGGAATCACTCATTCTATTGAAAGCAATCTCTAGCCTGTGTGCAATCAGATACAAAAGATGAATGCACTCCAAAATAGCACCCAAAAATCTTCCCATTCTGCTCACCTATGCTTTTCCTGTTCCATTACTCTATTGTTTTTAATGTGTTCTTCCCTTTTAACTTCTGGATCAAGTTTCTCTGCCTGCTGTCATGGTTGTTATTACTGTGTTTCTCTTTCTTCTTACCTTCCTCATAATGTCTTCTCTACCCAGTTTCTCAACAAATCTAATCTTTTCTAATCCCCCTCTGCACTGCTTTGGTTTTTCATCTCTGTTCTGCAACTATGTGTTCTCTCTCTTGCTGTCCTCTCCCTGCTTATCTGTTGTCAGGTTTTCCAAACCTGCCTTTATTTTTATCTTCCTCGCTGTTATATTTTTATGACTTTTTGTTTGCTACTGGGTCCAAGTAGCTTCATCTGATGAGCCATGGACAGAATGGAGTGTAGTTGCTATATTATTATGCTGTTATTCTGGTCAAACAACCAACAGTTTCCAGACTGATGTGTCAGGCAAAGCATGGTATACCATGAGCATGCTTGACGTAAAACTGGACTTTGTTGTATTTGTTTGTATATGAGCCAAGGTGGCACAATGCTTAGAGTGCAGTATTGCAGGCTACTTCTGCTAACTACTGGCTGCCTGCAATTTGGCAGTTTGAATCTCACCAGGCTCAAGGTTGACTCAGCCTTCCATCCTTCCGAAGTGGGTAAAAATGAGGACCCAAATTGTTGGGGGCAATATGCTGACTCTGTAAACCGCTTAGAGAGGGCTGAAAGGACTGTGAAGCAGTATATAAGTCTAAGTGCTATTGCTAAGTGCTATATTTATGGCATACTGGCTAAAATATGATATAACTATCTTTATGTTTAGGAGGGAGTGGTTTGAGGATGACTAAGGTTGGACCGTTTGAGTCATGTCCACAATGAGATCAATATAAAACTAAAGAAACGTTTGATCGGATTTTTTTCTGATGAAGTATTGAGTGAATAAAAGAGAGAAGCGAAAGAAGCAAACATGAAAAAAGAATCAACGTATTAAAAAAGATACAAATCCTATACAAAAGCTAATGAGACCACAAATTCATATCCCAGCAGAATAAATGGACATAAGGAAAGAATGTGGAAGCTGCTATGAAGAGAGCGCAAATAATTGAGTTATATTGTGAATATGATGAAGCAAAAAATAGCTGTGTGGATAAAGAAGAAAATTATATACTGTAAAAGAATGTCCATTGTGCATATTCAAAGCCAAAAAATGAGCAGATTTTTTTTAAAGACCACTATTTTCACTTTTGCTTCTTCTTACCAGCTTTCTTTAAACACCCATTTAAGGTATCCTGGAAACCTTCGAAGTTCTGAAAGTATTTTCCCATTGGAAACTGGGAAACTGTTTCTATTTTTTTTAAAATATTATCTCAGCTTTATTCCTTTCCAGAATTTCTATTACAGAAATAAATTGAGACCCTACAAAGAGTGCAGAGAAGAGCAACAAAAATGATTAGGGGACTGGAGGCTAAAATGTATGAAGAACAGTTGCAGGAACTGGGTACGTCTAGTTTAATGAAAAGAAAGACTGGGTATGTCTAGTTTAATGAAAAGAAAGAACTGGGTATGTCTAGTTTAATGAAAAGAAAGACATGATAGCAGTGTTCCAATATCTCAGGGGTTGCCACAAAGAAAAGGGAGTCAAACTATTCTCCAAAACACATGAGGGTAGAATAAGAAGCAATGGGTGGAAACTAATCAAGGAGTGAAGCAACTTAGAACTTAGGAGAAAATTCCTGACACTTAGAACAATCAATCAGCAGAACAACTTGCCTCCAGAAATTGTGAATGCTCCAACACTGGAAGTTTTTAAGAAGATGCTGGATATTCATTTGTCTGAAGTGGTGTAGGGTTTCCTGCCTAAGCAGGGGGTTGGACTAGAAGACCTCCAAGGTCTCCAAGGACACACAGACACACACACCCCCTGGAAAAGCTTCCCTTGTTAAAATGGGAAGTGGGTAAAGTGAGTAAAGAATTTGCAGTCTGTTGGTAGCTGCCAAGAGCAAAAGCATATTGCAGTTGTTTTCAAACACTTCTCAAGCTGAGAATCTCCTTTCAGCTTTCATGAGGAAGTCCAGATCCCCTATTTATTTCTAGAGACACCCATTGCAACAACTTGTAATATTATAATACAAACAAATACTCAAAGAAAATCGACACGTTTAGGGCAAAACTAGCAGCTTTTGCAGGATATCCCACTGATCATGCAGTCTCACATTAAGTAACTTAAGTAAATAATGCAATAAATGTAAATTCATTTTTTTAAAAAAATGAAAGATTACATCTTCCCCTTATTTTAGCTTGTTTCCTGACATTTCTTTTTTAATTGAGTCTGAATCACATGGAATAATGTCATTCTATAGCTCTGAGATAAAGGGGGAGTGGGAAAGAACTAATGCTCCACAGTGTAAGATAGCTGGGATGGGAAAGAAGGTTACAAAAAGTAACACATAATATGGTAAATTTGACTTTGTATAACTAGGAAGTTTCTGGTTGTTTCTGGTTTCTAATTAGGACATTTAAGGAGAATATGTCTCTTATTGTCCTCCACAGTTTCGATAAAATATCTGAAGAACGGCAATTGGAATATTAAATGCAATTAAGCAGAATCACAGAAATACAGGTACCGTATTTTTCAGAGTATAAGACGCTCCGGAAGATAAGACACACTTTAGTTTTAAGTTTTAGTTTCCTCCTTAGGAGAGGAAAATAATAAGAAGAAAAATTCTGCTTCTGCCTAACAGCAGCCATGGTATTCAGCTGACACATGGTAACAAGGTCAGCCAATGAATAGGAATAGCAACTAAGTCATCCAATGAGAGCTATTTGGACTCTGAAACAGTATTTGCCACGTGAGCAAGGAGACAAGAAGAAGCCTGGCTTAGCTGAGAACTGAAAGTGAAACTGTTTGTGTTCTGCTTGTATCTACTGCTACCTTGAAAAACCTGCTTTTGGTAATATATGGTATATTATTATTATTTTGAATCCTACTGAATCAGTTACTGTGCTTTCTGAATGTAATTGCTGCTTCAAGCTCTGACCAGGCAGGTCAGCTCAGCATTTATTGCAGCCTGATTCAGCACAGCTGATTGGTGGGTGGATCAGACTGCTGGAATACCCCCAATCAGCTGTTCCAGGCTGCAGGGATTGCGACAGACCATCGCTGCCTCCATACCTTCCATTTTTGGCCTCTGGTGGGGGTGGGTGGGGCTACATTCAGTGTATAAGATGCATCCAAATTTTCACCCTCTTTTTGGGGGGGGAAAGGTGTGTCTTATTTTTCAAAAATATGGTAGTCCTCGACTTACAATAGTTCATTTACTAACCATTCAAATTAGAACCACACTGAAAAAAATGACTTATGATCGTTTTTCACACTTACAACCATTGCAGTACACCCCCATGGTCTTTTGTCATGGCCCCATTGGAGCCGGGATCCAAGGAAGAGGATAGGATGGAGCTAGGGTCAATGGAAGAATGACCTGAGGAGCAGGACGAGGCAGTCTCAGGTCCCTCAGATCTTGGAAGGGCCACCAGCAAAGGAGAGAGGGCACAGGATGACCAAGCAAGGGGGAGGATACGGCAGGCAGTGGAGCAGAAGAACGATGGTGCTCTGATGCCAAGCAATTACCTCCTCCCTGATCCCCAAGAACAGAGAATGGAGAGGACGCGGGATCAGCACAGGGCGACCCAACGACTTGGGAGGAGGGTGTTCCACCCCTCTTCACAAGGCTCATCTGGGGAATGAGATTTAAAGAGACATTGATGGAGCGGCACTTGTTAGGAACAAGCATTTCCTTTGTCCAGACTCATGTGCTGTTTCCGATGCCTGGATACTTTGCTGGGCCTTGCGCTGCTTGCCTTGCCCTGCTTCCTGGCCTGGCTATGTACAAGTTCTCAGCAACACAGTTCTACTCCTGATTGTGCTGCAGTCCCAGTGAACTCTTTCTGTGATGAAGACTCCCTGGAACCAAATTCTCTGAACTATGCTGCTCCTCTGGACTAACAGCAGCCAGGAACTATTGGAGGTGCAAATTTAGAGATTGGCTCCTGGACTTGCAATGAAAGGTGGGACTTTTTGGGAAAGTTGGAGTAATAAAAGGGAGTTAAACCTTCGTTCCAGCTGGATTGCTTCCATTCCCAACCCGGGTCATTACATCATGTGATTAAAACGCAAGTGCTTGGCAGCTGACCAATACTTATGATGGCTGCAATGTTCCAGGGTCATGTGATCCCCTTTTGCAATCTTCTGACAAGAAAAGTTAAGGGGAAGCCAGATTCACTTAACAACTGTATTACCAAATTAACAACTTTAGTGATTCACCTAACAAATGTGGCAAGAATGGGGCAAAATTCATTGAACAAATGTGTCACTTTGGGCTCAATTGTGATCATAGGTTGAGGATTATCTGTATATGAATGAACTCTATAAAGAGTATTAAAGAATAGTACTATTGTACTTAAGTCTTGACCCCATTATATCATGACAGATGCCTACGTATAGATCTGCTTCTCACAACTCTCCTAATTTGTGTGATTTAAATTCCAATCCTCATGGTATGCAAAGTGCTTTGAGTTCTTAAAGGAAAAGTGACATATATCTAACAAATGAAAAGAATGAAGGAAAACTTCGTATTTTACCAAAGACTGAAGATTCTAGCTAGAAGCTCAGTTCTTTATTAATCCTCAGATGCCATTAAGGTTTTACTTGCTTACACAAAAAGACATTCACCCTTAATTTTTCAAACTAATGGCATCTAGAAAGCCGTATATTTCCTCTTACCGAGAAAATAAGCTGCCCAGAGCAATAGAGATTAGAATTAAATTGGTGGAATTTATCTCCCAGCATCCTTTGGCCTATCGTAAAATATTTATTCTGCAAAAGAATTTTTGCAATATCAAAATTAATCCAGATTCCGGTGGACAAATGCTGGTTCAACACAGACTACTGTTTTGTCATCCAACAAATCTGTTTCAAAACATACCATTAATACAACCACAAAACCATTGGGTATCAATAGCACTATTTGACTCAGCGGTTTCTCCTTTGCGCCAGCATTGAGGAATTCAGTACAAATGTATAATTTAATGCACAAACATACTAAGTTTTTTTTTCTCCCCCAAAATAAGTGATAATAGATTTCGAAAAATAGACCCATTTCATCAGCAATTGCATTTTCCCTTTCTCCAGTGAATGAAGTCAAGTATTACAATTGTAGCAGAAAACTAAATGTGAAAAGAAGACAAAAGTAATACATGCACTTGTTTTCTACTTTCTGAATTCTCTAGATGAGCCATATCATCCCCAAATTGATAGCAATTAGGCATTAATAGAATTCTTTCTCTCCTACACATTAAGCAGAGAGTTATAGGTATTACTCTATGCTTCCAAAGTAAATCACAATGGACACATTAACTGAAATATAAAATCAAGTGAACGTTTATATAATGAGCTTGCCCTTCCTACTTACAATTTTTGCATTTTACTAGCTTACAACTCATGAAGTATTGGGAAGAAAAAGAAATATTCCTATTTTTTTCTTTCAGAGCTTTTCAAACATGGCAGAACTACAATCATTAACATAATAGATGTACTTGTCCCATGAATACAGCTAATCACTAGGTGGAGATGGGCAGCTACAGAAATTACATACATTAATAATAATTTACTGGATTTAAAGATAAAGGTAAAGGTTTCCCCTGTCCAGTTGTGTTCAACTCAAGGGGAGGTGTTCATCTCCACTTCTTCATGAGCCTTGATGGTGCAGTGGTTAGAATGCAGTACTGCAGAAACTACTTCTGCTGACTGCTGGCTGCAGTTCAGCAGTCCAATTCCCACCGGCTCAAGGTTGACTCAACCTTCCATCCTTCCGAGGTGATAAAATGAGGGGCAATTTTCTGACTCTGTAAACTGTTTAGAGAGGCTGTAAAGAACCATGAAGAAGTATATAAGTGTTGTATACTCGAGTTACGACTGGCCAGTGTCACTCAAGCCGATGAGGGTTTTCATTGGCTCAAACACGGAGGCATTCCGGCGGGAGAATGGTTCTAATTGGTTAATGGTTTGACAGCTACCATATAAATAGCTGTTCAACCAAGGGGTTCGGTTCTGTAGTGTTAATGTTCCGAGTTAATAAAGATAGTTGAATGCAGAATCACCTCAGTCGTTTTATCACTACCACAGAGAATCTAATAATAAGTGTAATTGCTATTGCTATTAGCCAATTGTCTGAAGATGCTTCTGTGGTCATGAGGCAAGCATGGCTATATGCCAAGGTATATGGAACACTGGTACCTTCCTACTGAAGTGGTACCTGCCCTACATGGTATCGGACCTGGTTACCTGAGAGACCGCCTCCTGCCAGTCACCTTCCAAAGACCTATTAGATCCCACAGACTAGGCCTCATCCGGATTCCATCTGCCGGCCAATGTCGGCTGGCGACTCCCCGGGGGAGGGCCTTCTCTGTGGCCCTATGGAACGATCTCCCCGTTGAGATCTGGACCCTTACTACCCTTCCGGCCTTTCGCAAAGCAACTAAGACCTGGCTGTTCCGGCAGGCCTGGGGCTGTTGAATTATCCAGCCCCATCCGATGTTATGACTGTTGCTGAATTTTTAATTGTTGTTTTTATTTTTGTACCCCCTTCCCTTTCTTATTGTTAGCCGCCCTGAGTCTCTCGGGAGTAGGGCGGCTTACAAGCCAAATAAAACTAACCTAACCTAACCTGACCCCCCCCCCCCCCGGCCTGTGAATACACTAGAACACAGCCTTGGCTGTTTGCCACTACTCAATTACTGAGATAACGAATCCTTTGGCTGAGGGCCCAGGCAACTCATGTTCAATACAGTAGCTCTGCTGCAACCCAGATAATCCAAACAAAGCAACTCAGAGAGTCCAAATGAACAGACATGGCTAAAATACACTGATAGATTTTATTCACTACTAATTCGAACGGTTGTTTCCTGCAAATGTCCCCTCCCAATGCCTCACCTATAATTTCTCTTGGCAGGGGCCAATCAACAACCACCTGGGCTTAATCCTCTTCTGTGAGACTGCCTACGGAGTTGCTGCTTCTGTTTCTTAGCCCTCCACAATCTAGCATCAGGGACAAACTGCCTTTGATCCTCCCCACTGCTCCATGCCTCAGGAGCCTCCTGGTGGCCAACCAGCCTCTCTGGTCCCTGCTCTGAGTCTGAACCTTGCACAGGATTCTCCACATCTTCCATGGCAGACTCATATGGTTCCTCACTATCCGAGTCCATCAGCAGCTCCACCGGATCCTGCTGGGCCACAACAGGTACCTATTTATGTATTCATATTTGCATTCTTTTTAACTGTTAAGTAGGCAGGATATTGGGATTACAGTAGGGCTATTTATTTATTTTGGGGGCTCAATGGCTCAGTGGCTGAAACGCTGAGCTTGTCAATAAGAAAGGTTGGTAGTTCGGTGGTTCGAATCCCTAGCACGGTGTAAGTGAATGAGCTCCTGTTACTTGTCCTAGCTTCTGCCAATCTAGCAGTTCAAAAGCATGTCAAAAATGCAAGTAGAAAAATGGGGACCACTTTTGGTAGGAAGGTAACAGCATTCCTTGCCCCTTTGGCATTTAGTCACGCCGGCCACATGACCATAGAGACGTGTTCAGACAGCGCTGGCTCTTTGGCTTTCAAACGGAGATGAGCACTGCCTTTAGAGTCAGGAATGTCTAGCACATACTGTATGTGCGAGGGGGACCTTTACATTACTTACTTACTTATTTATTTATTATCTGCTCATCTTGTCAAAGGTGATTCCAGAAGACTTACAATACTCATTTAAAACACCCATATGAAATAATTCTCTTTTTACAACCCTGTAATCCCTTAATTCCAGGTACAGTCAGGGCAACTGGATGGGACCTGAGCATTTACTGGCCAGATTCCCTTCCTGACACTATGTGGACTTCACAGCAGATTTTTTTTTTTATTTCAACCCTAGGAGAGAAAAATCTGCCAGTACTTAGAATTGAACTCTCAACCTTCCAAGTAGGAGGTGAGTGTCTTCATCAGTAGGCTACCATGCCACTCAAAACAAATTAAAACAATAGAGCCATTAATTTTTTTAAAAAAAATTAAAATTGATCAAGATAAAGAGCAAGGTAGCAAAATGTACATGGGATGGAGGTATTTTTTTAACGCAATATTGCTAAAAATTAATTATTAAAGTAAATAATTGCTGTAAATTAATATCTCACATTGTTAATTGATATAACACCATTCTCAAAATTTTTGTGGTGTCACAGCAACCCACAGTGGGCTTGCCCAGGCAAAAGGGCAGAAAAACAGCGGACGTTCTTGGGAAAATGTGAAGAACAAATTTTGAGAATATTCCTGCTTTATCTGAATAAGCTTGCAGTCTAAATTGTTGGCAAAGCTGGTGTGCTCTGAAAACTTGCACTGACCTTCAGTTTTGTCCCACTCCCTACAAAGTTTCCCAGATGTAGAAAGCAACTGCAAATCTTGGATAAAGATACAGCTACTTTAAAAAGTTTGAGAGAAGAGCTATTGAAATGTATATGTGAAGTATATTTTGTAATTTGAATCCAGAGTGATACACAACCTTAGGAATTGATTTTATCTGAGACACTTCGCACAAAATAAAACACAATAAGCAGAAATGTGCTTATTATGCAAAACTGCCCATAAACACATTAATTCCACAGAGCCAATGTTTTCATTTCCACTTCCTTGGCCGTTGTATAAACGAATTATTTTTTTACATAGAAAACACATGAAACTACAAAATGGAAGCAAAATGTACTTTACAATGAATCTTAAAATATGCTCCAGCATGTTCATGTTATACATGTAGATTAGGTAGTATTATGGATTGAGTCCACTTGTAGCATTATTTTTAAAATCTCTCATTTGTAAGGAAAAAGAATATTTGCTTTAAAAGTCAAAGGTACAATATGTGATTGTTCATGATACAAATAATAAAGCAAGTTATTTATTTGCATCCCACCTTTATTATTTTTACAAACAGCTCAAGGAAGAAGAGAAAACATATTCAACACATCTTCCTCGTCCTATTTTCTCCACAACAATCCTTTCAGGTAGGTTGGGCTGAGAGAGATTGACTGGCCCAAAGTCACCCTGCCAGCTTTTATGGGTAAAGCAAGATTTGAACTCGCAGTCTTCCATTCTCTAGTCTAGTGCCTAGACCAAATTGACTTGCTTACTTTATCATAAAACACTTTCTACTACAGATGAGTTATCAAGCTGCTGAAAATTTGGCAGCTGTCAGCAACAAGCAGAACAAGGACAGAAATTGTAATCTCATTTTCAAAGAAGAAAACGTATAAGCTGATTTATGTAATGATCTGCTGAACTGTAGAAAAATTTTCAAACAACCTGCATGTCACAGATCCAGATTTTTAGTAATTTCTTGGTTTCTTCTTTTAAACACCTAACAATAAAGTGTCTGAAAATTGGAGTGGAATATTATTTCGAACATAAATTATAGAATATTATTTTTATATACAGAAGGTGGCCTCTTGCAAATAAAGGACATGTTTTTATACAGAAGTCCTGTGCAGTCCCCATTTCAGGAACTAGACATCATGTCTTAAATGGGGGGCACTGCACCATTCAGAAATTAATTGTAGTTCAATTCAATTCAATTCAATTCAATTTATTAAATTTATATGCCGCCCTTTTCCCCCGAAGGGGACTCAGGGCGGCGCACAACTCGAACCGGGGAGGGGAATACAGACAAAAAGATTTAAAAGCAACAAGATAACAATATATAAATTTAAAATTTAAAAACTCACAACAGTCATACCATTCGAGACGGGGGCAACAGCTCTTTAGCCCCAGGCCTGTTGGAACAACCAGGTTTTGAGGGCTTTGCGGAAGGCCTGGAGGGTGGTGAGGGTTTGAATCTCCACGGGGAGTTCGTTCCAGAGGGTCGGAGCAGCCACAGAGAAGGCTCTCCTCCGGGTAGTCGCCAGTCAACACTGGCCGGCGGATGGGATTCGGAGGAGGCCTAATCTGTGGGATCTAATCGGTCTAGTGGAGGTAATTGGCAGCAGGCGGTCTATCAAGTACCCAGGTCCAGATATATAAATGCTCTGTGTAAGGGTTATCTATCTATATAGGTTCATCTATTTGTAGATTGAAATCAAAACAACAAACTGCCACCCTGGCAGTGGAATAAATTTCTGATTAGCTGGAATAAAAGAACATCAACACATGACAAAAATCAAAGTATTTTTTCCTTTTCTACGTCAAACTCTCCAGTCATAAATATGAATTTATCTTCAATTAGAAACCATTCTGCCAATAAGTGCCAAGCATGAGAATTGAAAGAAACAAATACCCATCATATTAGAAGATGCCATATTTTAATACCATTAAATCAAGCCATTTAAAGCAAGCAAGCCAAAAATATCAAATGCCACATGGAAAAAGGAAGGAAGGGAAAAATCAGTGCGACAGGCACCAAGTAATTTGACCATGGAGAAAATTCCCCCTCCTCACTTTCAAATTGATTGATTTAGTTAGACTCTTGTGTAGAAGCAACTTTATATTCATTCACCTGTCCCCAAGAAAGAACTTACTTAGGCTTTTAAGCTGCAGCCCATTGTATCCAATATCTCTGCACCCATTTCATATGGCTTAATGTTTCTCCTTCTTACAGGATTACAAATAACTCCCAATTATTTCGATGGGAGTTACTTGTATGCTGCCAAGAGAGACGTATAATGTAGTGTGCAAGGAAGCATTTTACTCTTAAAAATGTCAAAAATCATTAGGAATGACTGGGCAGCATGAGTGAGAATCAATATTAAAGAAGACAGGAAGTGGAAATTATCAAAAGGAAATCTAGAATCAGAATAGAAACCTGTGGTAGAGAGAATTTATAGGCTAGATAAAAATATACACGGGAGAAGATAGAGAAAAGGGAAATAGAAACGAAGAAGAATGAGACACAAATTACGCAGCAGAAAAGAAAGAAGGAAATAGAATTCTTGGAAAGGTTAAACTAAACAGAAAGAGTACAAATCACATTGTAGTTTTTTAAAAACACCTTACAGAGAATTTAATATGATTAGAATCTTAATTTCTATTTTAGAAATATATAGTTCATAATATTCATCTCTGTGTATATGTCATCTCTATCAACATATAATAGTTCGTACTTAGCATTAATGTAATATTAAAGATGACAGGTTAATGTTACAGATATTTTAATTGCACAGTTGATAATACTTGCAAAATCTGTCATTTGAAAGCATTTATATAATTGTTTTATTTTAGAGAATGTCAAGTTTAGTCCAAATAACTGGACAATTTGGTTCCTTTGACTTCATTTTACAGTCAATTACAAAATGCAATTTTATATTTAGAGAAGTCTGTTTTCAATATTTCATAAACAATAATTCCTCAGTAACAGACATCTCCCCAACAACTATTAGAAAATTTGTTGAAGGATATGTGCAATTAGGAATTAGGATCAACTCTAGTATTTGTTTCCATTTCTACATTTCCATTTGATACATCAGCATTCGGTACCTGACCTGTTCATTGTCTGCTATGAAAAGCATTATGATTTAAGATGGTATTAAGTCATGTTTCATCTCTGATGGCTATAATGGATGCTTAACAGCTGTAAGTAAGCCATTAACATAAATACTGTAATCCATTTGCTCCTTTATTCTGATCAGGAAGGTATTTCATGGGCAGGAATGTCTCAAATCTCCCCACTTAATTTAGAGCAGTGGTGGGCAACAGCATATATAGCCTCCCAGACTCATCTGGGAACAAAAATGACTACATTTTGTTTTTAAAGAATATTTATTTAAAATTAAAGGTAGGAAAGGGAGGACGTGGCCTTGCTGAGTTAATTAACAGAATCACTCTTAAGCATCATTTCCAACCTGTTTCAGAGATAGCTTTGTAGTATATGGTGAACTACTAGGCCTAAAATAACAAGGATCGTGCCAGAAGACAGGTAGAAGATGATTTTATAAGGAACAATACAAGCCCATATGTGCAGTGATACATATTGCAGTGAAAGCCATGCCACTGCATAATTTTATAGTCACATCTCCTCTTACAAAATTTATATCACACAACCTCCTCAGTTTTGTGGCAATGTACAGTAATTATTATTATTATTTATTTCTATCCCTGTATGTGCAATCTCTTACATTGGGATGAGTATGAACATTTCCCTTAATATAGCGTGCATGGTGGGAATGTCTGCTAACTTTTCTGCAACTGTTTTCTGTTGCAATTTTTGTCAGCTGAGTATGTGGACAAGCAGTAAATTTGATAAATTCCCTGCTGATCTTTCCTGAACTAGATTAGTAACTTTTAACTACAATGCTATTAGAGTTGTCTCTGTCATAAAAAGAGCCAGTTTGGTGCAGAGGCTAAGGCAACAGGTTAGACACCTGGAGATCATGAGATCTGGAGATCTTGCTTTTTGGCATGGAGCCGGTTGGGTGACTTTAAGCCAGTCATCCTCTCTCAGCCTTAGGAAAAAGGCAATAGCAATCCCCTTCTGAAATCTTGTCAAGCAAAATGAAGGGACTAGTCCAATCAGTCACCAGGAGTAGACTTGAAGGCACACACATAAATATACACACAGACGCAAATCATTAATGCCATCCAGAGGGAATGCATGTACTACTTCAGCTTCAACCGCAATAATAAACAAGTACACAATAGATACAAATGCAAGATAAACCACTCTAAACTCGATTGCAGAAAATATGACTTCAGCAAGAGTGGTCAATGCCTGGAATGCACTACCTGACTCTGTTGCTGCATCCCCAAACCCCCATAATTTTAACCTAAGACTGTCTACTGTTGACCTCACCCCATTCCTAAGAGGTCTGTAGGAAGCTTGCATAAGTGCACCAGCTTGCCTACCATCCCTGTCCTACTGTCCCCATTTATTTGTACCCATTTCCTGTATTCTTATTCATGTTTACTCTTATTCCTATTACCTTGTACATGAGTGACAAACTAAATAAATAAATAAATAAATAAATAAATAAATAAATAAATAAATAAATAAATAAATAAATAAATAAATAAACCTCTTCTAATGAAGTGTACATGTGATAACAGACAGGGACAGATCTATGTCAGTCTCTAACCTGCCATGCTTGGTTAAAAGGAGTGATGACTTTTGAGCTGTACTGAGTCCTGGAGTAATCAGGAGAACTTGACCTGTTTCAAATTGGCCCCAGGGAGGCTGTAGGATGGATTCTGCCTTGCACATTCTATTTGTAAGATATGGTTCCCAAATAAATAGATATATAAAGGATTATTCTATGAGATTACTAACAATAGAAGGTTATAATTTGGAACTGGGTTGGCATGCCTTCATCTGGAATGGGAAAGACAAAATGCATAGCTACTTCCAAAAACATTTAATTAGAAAAGGTCTAGTACAAACTTGGTTAAAAATCAAAACAAAACACTACAACAAAATCCCAATCTGGCTATTTACCATGGAAGCTCTGATATACCTAAACATATTGGACATAAACAAGATAATAAGATATAAAGATATATTAGACAACCAAGAAAGACTGAAAACAAGGCAAGAATTGAAAGATGAGAGAATAGATGTAGGCTGGTGGCCCTATTTACAAATACAGTCAAGGTATAAAAAAGACAGGGAAAGGGATGGATTCTACAAGGAGCCACAAGAGCTGGATAAAATTCGACAGGAAACCGAAGAAAATTTGATTTAAAAATATATCACTATTTATTAAAATTCAAAATGGAAGAAGAAAATGTGAAAGAAATGATGATAAAATGGGCGATAAATTTTGGGTATAGTATAGAATTGGCGGAATGGGAAAAATTGGGAAATACATTACAAATTAACAATGGCAATGACATATAGAGAAAACATGTACAAGATGTTCTACAGATGGCACCTTCCACCAGTGACAATTGTGAAAATGTTCCCGGAGTGTTCACCTATCTGTTGGAAATGCAACCAACAACATGGAACCTACTACCATATGTGGTGGAGGTGCACATCTGCGAAAAAGTATTGGAAAAGATTGGCTAGAGGAGATTACTAAACACCAAATTGCACTAAAACCTGAATTATTTTTGTTAGAAATTATAAAAGGAAATTATGAAAAAAATATTAGATACTTAATTCTACACATAATTACAGCAGTGAGAATTACATTTGCTCAAAACTGGAAAAATAATTATACACCAACAAAAGAAAATGCAATAAAAAATATTGAATGTGAAGAGATGGATAGGCTCACAGAAGAACTAAAAGAGAAAGAAGAATCGGAATACTACTCCATATGGGATTTATTGTACAATTGGTTTGGAGTAAAGGTGGGGGGGAAGCAGGAAAGCCAAAATGAATTGAAAGATTAACAAATCAATAGAAAACTACAAAACCGGAAAATGATTAAAAGATAGAAATATGAGATAGACTATACCAAATAAATATTATAAAAAATGACTTAAATGTAGTAAAAATTGTTATATATAGAATATATATATTATTATATATAGAACGAAGAAAAATGTATGAAATAATGTAAATGCACAAATATATAAAGCTATAGTTATAAAATACTTACTTGTATAGATACAAAAATCACAACAAATATGTAAAAAATGTAATGTGTTGCAAAGATGTGAAGTTTGTACAAACAAAATAATATATATATATTATCTTTTATATTATATATAAAAGATTCTTCTATGAACCACCAGCTACAAACTTCCCACTTTGTCATAAAGGGGCTCACATCCTTTCCAGTTCTTCAGAAGGCTGTTACAATAACAACCATCACAACCACATATCCTTCATCCTAATGTATAACATGGAGTTAAGAAACTCAGTTACTTGAATTCTTTTAACTCTGTTGATCCATTTCTATAAATCTTACTGAAGAGAAAATACTGTGAAAAATCATGTTTGGGAAAGAATGACTTAAAGACTGACACTAATAAATGCTTAAAAAAATGATGCTAGCAGAGAATGTTAGTTGGGAAAGAAAAGAAGAAAAGTGACTATTTGGTTTAATTCTTAATGGTTTTTTGTAGCTTCGACTGTGGTATCTTTCTGTAGAGATCTAAGGACATTTATCTGATGTTTACCCTGCTGCAATCATGCTACTCTCAGTTACAATATTATAGTAGAAACAACATACTTAAAACAACCCACAGTCCAAATCATGAAAACAAAGTAGGAGAAGAAAATAATAAGAGCAGCAAGAGTGATATTACTAAACAACATTTTTGCAGTGATTCTGTTCCTATCTTTCAGATGATGCTTTTTGGATGCAGTTATTCCTCAAAATAGAAACGATTATAAGGCAATTCTATTCTGCCTCCAATGTTTTTCAGCATCTACATGAACTGCTAAGTAAACAGGAGATCTGAAGCTGGGCACTTTCAATAAGCTGGATATTATGCATTTTATTCATTTATACATTCTCATATATAATACATACTCAAGGTAGAAATCTATTTTTCTATAATAACATCTTCAGGTAGCTTCTCTGAATATCTGGCTGGAGTCAATAACAAGTTATATGAGAGGTGGTAACTGGATCCAGACATGTGGAAGGCACTTATTAAAACATCATAATTCCAGAGTAATAGGAGATATCTAGAATTAAAACAGGAGGGAGGGGACAGGAGGAAGAAAGCTGTATCTTCTACCCTTGAGCACATTCAGAAAATTCCTGCCTTGGTAATTGATTCCACTGTTGAACTGCTGAGGTTTTTCCCCCTACCATTCAATAAGAATCTGCCACCCTGTAACTTAAATCTAGTGTTCCATGTCCTGAACTCAAATTATAGAAAATAAATCCTGACCTTCTGCTGTGTAACATCCTTTCAGGTATTTGAAAAGGATTGATTCTCCCTAAAATAAAACTATTATTTGGTCTTCCCAAGAAGGAAAGCTCCTTCAATTTCTTCACAGGACTTAGGATTTCTAGTCTCCTCTTTGTTGCCCATCTGTGAACCTGCACCAGCTTGTCAAAATCCTGCTTAAGGCTCAATAACAGATTTCTTTCTTTTTTAGCATTTTACCATCTTCACTGGTAATATATCAGCTGGTATACTAATTTTTCCCCTTCCTTCCTTCCTTCCTTCCTTCCTTCCTTCCTTCCTTCCTTCCTTCCTTCCTTCATTCATTCATTCATTCATTTATTTATTTCTCTTTTTTACATATCTAAAGAAGCTTGGACTGCAAGGCGATCAAATCAGCCAGTCCTAGAGGAGATCAACCCTGACTGCTCTTCAGGCCAGATACTGAAGAAGAAACTCAAATACATTGGCCACCTAATGAGAAGGAAGGAGTCACTGAAGTCAAGCCTAATGCTGGGAAAGATTGAGGGTAAAAGAAGAAGGGGACGACAGAGAATGGGGCATTGGTTCTTACCTGATACCCCCTTTCTCTGGGCAGGTGGAGACAGCAGCCATGCATGGGTTAACTTAGCCAGTAACCAATAGAACTGAGTCTACCAAAGTGATGTCATCGCCTCTGAGGAATGTTCTCCTGCTTTCTTGACGAAGGAGATAAGTAGACTGCTGTGCGCTATTCGATTGCTCTCAATCCCTTGTTGCTCCAGCCCTTCTCCCAGATCTCCCTCTGCGAACTAGGTCAGAGCCTGAAAGGGTGGGGGTGACCACTGTCTCCACCTGCCCAGGAAAGGGGTGTATCAGATAAGAACCAATGCCCTATTCTCCAAAGTTGGTAGAGACAGCGGTCATGCATGGGACGTACCAAAGCTAGGCCTATTCCTGGGTAGGAATGAGACTGGGTTAGGAGCTTGAAGAGGGAAGAACTTGTTAATGGACACACTGTCCAAATGCCACATCTACCAAAGTGTATCTATCCACATTATAATGGCAGATAAAGGGAGTAGGAGTAGTCCAGGTGGCCTCCCTGCAGATCATCTCCACCGAGGCCTGCCTTGTCCATGCCACTGACCTAGCCGCACTGTGCGTGAAATGTGCCGTGATGTTGGATGGAACAGTGAGGTTATGTCCAAGTAAGCTCTTGAAATGGCAGATCAGATCCAGTGCCCAATCATTGATGGAGACGCTTTTAGCCCCTTATTTATGGGATTGAAAGACATGAATACAGCTTTGGTGCACACGAAGATGGCCGTCTTAGCGATATAGATCTTAAGAGCATGTCACCCGTCTAACCTGTGCCATTTGCATTCACGTCTGTGAGAAGGATTAGGACAGAAATTTGGAAGAGTGAGGTCTAGAGATCGATGAAAGGCCGAATTTACCTTTGGAACAAAGGTGGGATCAAAGCGAAGGACTACACAGTCTGGGTGAAATACACACAAGTCAGATCAGATGGAAAGGGCCACCAATTCCGAGACCTGCCATGCTGACATGATGGCCACCAGAAAGGTTGTCTTCAGTGTAGGCTCTTGTCTTCAAGAGCCAAGGTGGCGCAGTGGTTAAATGCAGCACTGCAGGATACTGCTAGATCAGCAGGTCAGCGGTTCAAATCTCACCGGCTCAGGGTTGACTCAGCCTTCCATCCTTCCGAGGTGGGTAAAATGAGGACCCAGATTGTTGGGGGCAATATGCTGACTCTCTGTAAACCGCTTAGAGAGGCCTGAAAGGCCTATGAAGCGGTATATAAGTCTACTGCTATTGCTATATTGCTATTGTGTAAGATGATGCATTGAGGCTGATCTGAGAGGTTCGAAGGGCGGTTCAGTGAGAAAGTCAAGGATCTTGGCTAGATCTCATGAGGGGAAACGGTGTATGACAGGAGGGCAGAGATTAGACACGCCCTTAATGAAGTGGTGGACATGAGGATGCAAGGAAAGAGGCTTATCCTGGTGAAGTGAGAGAACTGAAGAGAGAGCCGACACCTGTCACCGTAGGGTGTTTGGTGAGGGCCCTTTATCAAGCCCCTGTTGCAAGAACTCCAAAACCTGGGGGACCGAAGCCTCCAGGGGGGTGGCATCTTGAAAGCGGCACCATGTAATGAAAGTCTGCCACGTTGATTCATAGATTCTGTTAGTGGCTGGGTGGCGAGAAGCCTGAATAGTCTGAATTACAGTCTCAGAAAGGTTAGTCGCCTTCAAGACCGGCCACCTCCATGCGGTGAGGCAGAGCCAGGATAGGTCAGGATGGTGAATGGACCCTGATGAAGGAGAGATGTTATCATTGGAAGACACCACGCTGGACCTACTGAGAGATTGACCAGGTCCACATACCAGGGTCGGCGAGGCCAATGAGGGTCGATTAGGATGAGTTTGGCCTCTTCCTCTATCATTTTCTGAATCACATTTTCTATCATTTTCCGAATCACCCTCTGTATCAGGGAAGGGAGGGAAGGCGTATAGGAGACTGTGAGGCCACCTGCACCTTCAGGCGTCCATCCCTTCTGCCCCTGGTGTCAAGTAAGACAGGTACCTGGGCAGCTGCTTGTTGGATCCCGTTGCGAATAGATCTAGCACCAGAGTCCCGTACCTGGATGACAGCTTTCTGAAGATGTGACGGTTCAGGCTCCACTGTGCAAGGTTGTTTGTTGTGTGGCTCAACCAGTCTGCCTAGGTGTTGTTGGTGCTGAGATGTGTTCGACGTGGAGAAAGAGAAGAGAAGATTGGCTTCCGCCCAGATCCCTAGGCGAAAGGCAGACTTCATGAGAGAAACCATCCTCATCCCCCTTGGTGGTTGACGTGCACCTTGGCCATTGTGTTGTCTGTCCGAATCAGCACATATATGTTGAGAAGTGAGGATTGGAAATGAAGAAAAGCCAGATGAATGGCCCTCAACTCTAGCCAATTCATACTGTGGAAAATGTCAGAATCGGACCAGAGATCCTGAGGCACTTGATTTTCCAGGTGAGCACCCCATCCCGTTAAGCCACGCCCAAGGAACGATGGAGAAGCATGAGACCATCTTCCTCAGCAATTGAGACAGCTGGAGAAGAGGACCAGCTGTCTCCTCCACACCTCGTTGGCCAAGTCTCTGAGGCTGATCTGGCATTCCCAAGACAGGAAGACCTTCCCCTGAGAAGAATCAATGAGGACTCCCAAGTGCACCAGACATAAGGTGGGGACAAGATGACTCTTCTCCTGATTTATGGAGAATTCTACTTCCTGAAGCACCTGTAAGGTGTCCTGGAGATCCCGAAGAGCCTGGTTGTGTGACCTGGACAACAGGAGAATGTCATCCAGGTAGCACATAATCCGAATGGGTCTGGCTTGCAAGTGGGTTGCTATGACTGACAGGAGTTTGGTGAAAACCCTTGGGGCTGATGACAGCCCAAAGGGAAGGGCCCGATACTGAAAGTGATGACCTGCATAGACAAAGCGTAGGAACCGTCTGTGTTGCTAGTGAATGGGCATGTGGAGGTAAGCCTCCGTAAGGTCCATTGATGTGAGGAGATCTGTTTGCGCACACTCTACAGGATTGACAGGAGCGAGTGCATTTTGAATCTCCTGTACCTGATGAATCGATTGAGAAATTTGAGATCGAGAATTGCTCTCCAGCCCCCTGAAGACTTTGGCACAATAAAGACACAAGAGTAAAAACCCTGTCCCACCTGGCCTAGAGGAACAGGTTGAATAGCCCGAATGTGGAGCAGATGATGGATGGCCTGCTCTACTAGGAGCCTCTTGTGAGGGTCCCTGGAGATTGGGCACGTGACAAAGTGGTTCAAAAGGCTGGAGCGTAAGTCCAAAAGAAGGCCGAATCTGATAGTGGACCTGACCCATGCATCGTTGGTGATGTCATCCCAAAGATTCGTGAAGGCTGCCAGACGTCTTCCGATTGGGAGATCCTCTAGGCAGTCACGTATGCCTCTTATAGGGGCAGTTGGAATTGTCCCTGAATGATTTTCTGTGCTGGAATCTCTGTTTGTTTCTGCCTGATCTGTTGGAGAAGGAGGGGCCCTGTCTGGGGGGAGCCTGACATTACAGACGGGAGTTGGAGGAACCCTCGTCCTGTCCATAAAAGGGCTGCTTACAATAAAAGGACTGATTCTGACCCTCCTGCTTCTTGGTGGCCAGTTGCAGGACTTTCCGCTTATCCTTGGACTCTACTAGTAGATGTTCTAAGGGAGGAGCCGGCGAGTGGTGATAGAGGATGCTATAGCTTTGGATGCGTAACGGGTCATGTCTAAGGAGGCATCTGTGGTGTATTCTAGGTCCGCCTTCAATTTGTTAATGTCCCTGCGAGCCCTAGAAACTCGGGCTGGAAGTCTCCCTTGAAGTTGTCTTAGCCACAAGAGGGCAGAGTGACTAAAGAAAGAAGCAGATGTAGTTGCCCTGATGGCCCAAGCTGAGGCCTGATGTCCCTTGACCAGAGTTTGTTCTATTCTCTTGTCTTCAAGGCGAAGAGCCTCCTCAGGAGCTGCCAAAGCTGTGTTAGGAGAGGACAAGCCAACTCCAGGAAAGTCAACAGAAGGTACCTCTAGAGCCTTGGTGAGTTCTGGTCCCATGTTATACAGGCACTTGTCCAAGGTATTGGGGAGGGGGCCTGTACCTAGTGATGCCCACATCAATGAAGAGTCTGGTGATGGAATCACCTCCTTTTCCACCTTAGGCTGGATGAAGAGGGAGTCCGTGGTGTCGGTGATGAAGAAGCCGAGAGATCACCATTCCTGCATTTGGAACCAGAAAAAGAATAAGACCTGCATGGAGTAGAATGGTTAGAAGACCTGTGCTTAATCCTGCTGCTATGCCTCGTTAAATGGCATCAGATATGATATTAGCCATGCCAGGTGAGTAAGAACGGCGGCGGGATGGGGGAGAGATATCCTCCTGGTACAAGGTCTCCCCATCAGGAGTGACGCTCCTGCCACCCTTGGATTCATCCCCACTACAGGCCAGATCGCCCATCCCCTGGCTTCCTCAGGTTGTATAATGGATGCTGCAGGGGAGAGATCATCCTCCGAATCAGAAGATAGGTCAGGAGGAGGGCTAAGTTAAACAGGCCTCTGGAGTGGAAACAGATGGGATTCCATGTGTTTGGTCTTGCCCCTGGCCTTTTTGGGAGGAACCTGAGTGGCATTGCCATCTTCCTGTGAAGGTGGATTGGCTGTGGTCCTGTGACTAGACCTGGGAACCTTGGAAGAGATCTCAGTGTGGGGAGCCTCTGCAGCAGGTCTGTGCTTATGGGGCCTGGATGAAGGAGATTCGGTGGTGGGAGCAGGGTCCAGGATAGTTGGAGGAACTTGTGGCTTATGGACAGGAGAGGAAGCCATGGCCTGTACTCACAACTTTGTTGTCCTGAAGGAGAGAGTCAAAATGGTCACCGGAGCTTCTTAGTGCCAAAACAAAATGGCCACTGAGGCTACAGAGCCTATGAGCCGGGCGCCACGAGGTGGCTGAGGCCGCAGAAGGAACTAGGGCAATGAGGGCCCTGAGGAGAGGCTGCCAAGGCAATGGTGGCAGCAACGGTGATCTAGCAGTGGCAAGAGTGCTTAGTAGTGGCATCGGCATGCAGCAGCGGTGCTCACGCTTTCCTGGTGGCATTGGCAGTGTTTGGCGGCGAGGGAAAGCCAGCAGAGGCAGCAACACTAAGCGGAGCCTCCAACGGCCAGTGCTAGGCAACGTTGAGTCCAGGGAAGCCTTTGCAATCCGCAGGCGAAGTCAAGAGGCTGAAAGCATCCAAAGAAAACCCTGGCAGTCCCTCTCAGGAAAAGCCCTGGAGCTAATTGAGAGCTCTGGCTCCGAGAGAAGCTATTATCGACGATCCTATCCTTCACTAGGAATTTAGAAGTATTTTTTTTTAGAGAAGAAGCCAATTAAAACAGATTGAGGTAACCAATTCAGCAATTTTAAATAGTTAAGTTGAGGAGAGAGCAATTAGCACAGCCAGTTCCGATCGAACTGAGTCTAAAAAAGTGGGAGGACACTCTTTGGTCGACTCAGTTCTATTGGTTACTGGCTGAGTTAACCCATGCATGACCACTTTTTCCACCAACTTTGGAGAATGAGGTGGCTGGATGAAGTCACTGAAGCAGTAGGTGTGAGCTTAAATGGGCTCCAGAGGATGGTAGAAGACTGGAAGGTCTGGAGGAACGTTGTCCATGGGGTCATGATGGATCGGACCTGACTTTGCAACTAACAACATCAAAGAAGCTTTTTGTTACTTAGCACCAATTGCCAATCTCAATTGATTTTAAGTAAGGTTCTATATTTAGGCAAGAAAAACAAAATGCACAGGTACAGTATAGGTGGTACCTTGCTCAATAGTAGTAACTGTGAGAGGGATCTTGGGATTCTAGTGGACAACAATTTAAATATGAGTCAGCAGTGTGCAGCAGCTGCCAAAAAAACAACAACATAGTTCTAGGCTGCATAAACAGAGGAATAGCGTGACCCGACAAATGCGCGCACAACAAAAGCGCGCCGACAAAACCACAGCGGTAAAACCGCAACATCATCAACGCACCAAAAACAGTGCACTGACAACAGCGCGCCAACAGAAGCGCGATTTAAGTTAAGGTAAGGGTTAAGTTTAGGGTTCAGTTTAAGATTAGGGTTAGGGTTAGGTTTAGAGTGCGCTTCTGTCAGTGCGCTGTTGTTGGCGCGCTTCAGCGCTCATTCGTCGGCGCGGTTAAGAACTTGCGGTTTTGTCACCATGGTTTAGTCGGGCGCGCTTTTGTCCATCGCCCTTTTGTCGGTGAACCGAGGGATAGAATCAAGATCACGTGAAGTGTTAATACTATTTTATAAAGCCTTGGTAAGGCCACACTTGGAATATTCAGTTTCGGTCACCACAATGTAGAAAAGATGTGGAGACTCTAGAAAGAGTGCAGAGAAGAGCAAGAAAGATGATTAGGGGACTGGAGGCTAAAACATATGAAGAACGGTTGCAGGAACTGGGTATGTTTAGTTTAATGAGAAGAAGGACTAGGCGAGACATGATAGCACTGTTCCAATATCTCAGGGGTTGCCACAAAGAAGAGGGAGTCAAACTATTCTCCAAAGCACCTGAGGGTAGAACAAGAAGCAATGGGTGGAAACTAATCAAGGAGAGAAGCAACTTAGAACTGAGGAGAAATTTCCTGA
Source organism: Thamnophis sirtalis (assembly GCF_051295495.1). NCBI lineage: Eukaryota > Metazoa > Chordata > Lepidosauria > Squamata > Natricidae > Thamnophis > Thamnophis sirtalis. The sequence goes on along the minus strand of NW_028261383.1, from coordinate 53,440,281 downwards.
CAGTTAGAACAATCGATCAGTGGAACAGCTTGCTTCCAGAAGTTGTGAATGCCCCAACACTGGAAGTCTTTAAGAAGATGTTGGATAGCCATCTGTCTGAAATGGTATAGGGTTTCCTGCTTAGGCAGGGGGTTGGACTAGAAGATCTCCAAGGTCCCTTCCAACTCTACTATTGTATTATTGTATTATTATTGTATTATTATTGTATTATTGTATTATTGTATTATTGTATTATTATATTATTGTATCATTGTATCATTGTATCATTGTATTAGTCTTACCTTACTAATACATTTTGCCTATAGTTCTGGGCTACCCATAGGAAATGAACTACACTTTTGTTATACTTCCTTGATGTCTCTTTTTTTACACAATTGTATATAGCACAAAGTATTTTATACAGTCCTAGTAATGATAAAATATAAATCAGATTGTTATTTATTTATCCACAAAATGTATATAGCACCCATATAAAACTCATACTCAGGTGATTCTGAGTAGCTCACAACACTAAAAAATCCACAACATAAAAACCATACCCCATTGCACATACACTATGGCAACACAGTCAGATCAGCCATTCGATTCATTTCCATTCATGATCTTGACACCTGCTGACGAAACTACATCGATCTGGTGGTTTGGAGTAGCAGCAAGGTAGGGCCAGCTGTACATCCATAGAATACAGCTGCTGGTTCATAGAGAAGGGGCCACTACCAAGAGGACCCTTTTTATGGTTCCACTAAACATACACCCATAATAGATGGGACCTGCAACATATCCTGTCTTCCCATCCCCAGGTGGCCCGCTTGTCAAAGTTGACATTGATTTGCAAGCAAAAGAGAGGGTTGGGCTACAGAAGGTGTATTTACTTAAATCGAAACAAGTGTTAATGTAATTCCAATCCCTTTTTACAGTGAGTGGGTGCTAGCTGTGCTTTTAAATGTAAAGCAAATTGTAATACTATGCATCAATTGGTATTCACCACCCTTGCATCTTTATAGACAGAGTAGAAAACATTGAAATGCGGTAGTTGGATATAATACCTATCACATAAATTGGAACAAGTAAATAACTGAAGGAATGTTAATGCCCACCCAGGACCTAATTAGGATGACCTACATAGGCACTTCCATCAGTATCCTGATGATAAATGGCACTACCTCTCTCCCACGGATTTCCAGGGATTCCCTATTTAATTTAACTGGCCTGTGCTTGGCCTAAATGACCTATAAACAAGGACCTCTATCTCTTAAATGGTGCTTTTCATGGAGCTCTCCTTGAACAATTTACATTTTGGTCAGCCTCCAAAGTCTAAACAATCAATTATGTTCCAATCTATCCTTCAGCATTAATCATTCTGGAATATTACTAAAACGGAGAATGAGCACAGACTACTTATTTTTAGTTGCTTTATTTGGGGCACTGTTCTTCCAGTTTTCCAATGCTATTGATGGGAAACTGAGGCTTAAATAGATCAAGCAAGTATGTCTGGAAATTACCAGCAATCTTGGCTCCAAAAAATGTGAAAGCTCAAAACTAACTTGAAGAGCAGAGCAAAAAAGTAGAGGCAGAGACCTCAAGAGTATGTGCCACATTAACCCAGAGAATCTGAAGATCACAAAATAATATTTCATTTAAAAGATCAATTGACCATGAATGCATTAGGACTAAAAGGGCCTCATTCATAGATATTTACTGATGACAAGAAGACACCACTGCTTACTTCCAGCCAAACAGTTATACAATCTAAGAAGAAATATGAAAACCTAAAGAAAAATGAGATGGATGCTATGAGAAAATGTAATTAACAAAAAATAAGATTTTTTCCCTTCGTCTGTCTGTCTGTCTGTCTGTCTGTCTACCTAGTTATCTATCGTATCTATCTATCTTATCTATCTATTTCCATACAATATTCAAATAAAATGTAAGAGCACTCTTGAGTTTTATGGCTTGATGAATCCTTCTTCAAATCTTAAATCCTTCCTCAATGCCATCCCTCCTTGGCCCCCAGTCACACACTTTAGAAATTAAGCAATTATTTGTGCAGATGCAGCAAGGAAAACCCTCAGGAAACAAATTTAATTTCAGGCAAAGTAATTAAGATAAGTACAGACCAGTGGATTTTAATCCATGGATACCTCCTTTCTTTTAATCATATCTCTGTACATATTCCAGAGCATTGGGGTGAAGCGATTATGGTGACCATCTTTTTTAAAAAGTGATAGGCCATTCCCTACCAATTACAGACCTATACATCTATATATAAACAACATATGGATCACAAAGCATCTCTTCAGGAGCTACACAATTGGCTAGAGAAGCAGGCATTTGGGAAGGGAGATCAACTCACTGCATCCTCCACCAACGTCTAGTTGATAACTACATCTACACTTCACACACACAATTATATGTAGACTTTAAAGCAGCCTTTGATACCATTGCAACCAGCCTGCCCTTCAAAGATATGTTGAGTGGGTCAGGAGGGCTGAGTAGATATCTGCATACTCTTTACATCTTGAACACAAACTGTTTCAACTTCTTCCCTCAGTATAGAACCATAGGGCAGTGTTGGTGAACCTTTTCGGCACCAAGTGCTGAAATGGGAACACACATGCATGTGTGTGTGAAACCAGAAGAGCAGTTGCCCGGTGCACATGCACATGCCGGGAAGATGATCTTCCAGTTTCTGATGTGCGCATGTGGACCGGCCAGCTGCTTTTCCAGAAACCAGAAGACCAGGTGGCTGGAGCACATGCGCGTGCTGGAAACCGGAAGATCATCTTCCTGGCATGCACATGCATGCTGCGCGGCCACTCTTCCAGTTTATGGAGCTTGCTGGCACACTGGAACCCAGAAGAGCAACAGACTATGGCTCATATGCCCAGAGAGATGGCCCTGCATGCCACTTCTGGCACGCATGCCATAGATTTGCCATCACAGCCATAGAGCATTGCATGCCAATACTGTACTAGATACAGGGACAGTTTTTCTCTTGTTCCATCACTTAGCTGAAAACCTAATTCCCGCATTTGACAACATATAGTGACTATTAAGTTCTGATTTATGTGTATGCATATTAATCCATTGAGTGTGGCTGTAGTATTATTTATTCTTTTATTATCTCTTATTTACCCCTTCTACTGGTTGCACACTTTTAGTATTATCATTATTATTTCTCTGTTATTTTGCAAGGACATTGGGTATGACTCGTCTAATGAACAGAAGGACTAGAGGTGACATGATAACAGTCTTCCAATATTTGAGAGGCTTTCACAGGAAAGAGCTCCAACTCTGTTATTCTACTTTCTGTATTTGATGTAATCACCAGTTCAGATACAACAGGAGGGAACTAGAACTTTATATTGCTTTTATTGATTGCTTTTAGCATGTTTGTTTTTTCTTTCATAAAAACGTTTATTTTATGAACACATTTTATGACAAATAGTGGTAACATCAATGTAAATATTAATATTTATAGGTTTGTGGTGATTTACAGTTATTGCTCAAGATGTTATAATGAGTTTAGTTTTATATATTCAATTATTTAAAGAATGAAATAACAAATCTAAAATTGTATGACGATTCCTGATTCTTTTTATTTATTGCTGTTTTACTTTTCATCCATTATATATTTCACATTTTATTTTATTTTTTCCTTGTGGTCCCTTCATTCTTTAAATCTTTAAAAATCAAATTATGTTTTAAAAAAGTTTCTTCAGAAATTAATCAATCATTTATTCTGGCAAATGATTTTTTTATAGTCAAAGCTACTAAATTGTTTGCTGTGAAAATATCAATGTAGCTTTTCTGCTAAATGACACTGTAGCTAGGGGTGGGATTCAAAATTTTTAGCAACCAGTTCTCTGCCCGGTTGCTGGGTGGAAATGCCCATGGTGGGCAAGGCCTACTCAACCACCTGCACCACAGCGGGAAGAGTGCTTTTGCTCTTCCCAGGCTCCGGAAGCTTTTCTTGAGCCTCCCAGAAGGCGAAAACAGCTTCCCCCGGACTACAGAGGCTGGAAACAGGCTCATTTCTGGACTTCCAGGAGGCCAGTTTTTCGCCTTCCCAGAGCCTCCAAGTGGGCGCTGCACTTACCAGGCATCCAAAACGGGATGCATGGAGACTCCTGGGAGGGAGGGTGGGTGGGGCCAGCCAGTCCTTGCAACTACCAGTTCAGCGAACCAGATGTAAAATTAGTATCCGGTTCGCTTGAATCGGTCCGAACCAGCTGAATCCCACTGTAGCCTATATAATTTATATCATTTATATCAAAGAAGGCAGTAGGATTGGAGGTTGGGCTACCTAGCATAGAAAGAAGATTTTGGTAATTCATTGTATCTTTATAGTTTAAAATCAGTGTATTTCTTACAATACATTTTTTTCCATTCTGGGACATTTTGCAAAGCAAATGGTGCAATAATGTATCCAGTCGAGTTGTTCCATCTTGACATATCTTCTGATTTCCTTTTAACCATATATTTGCTAAGCAAAAGAGACCATGGAAGTTTAGAGAATATGGAACTCCAGAGCAACCTTATGCTGCCCCAAGGCTACGCTGACTATATACTAAATGAAAGAAACAGCACTCCGCACAAAATCAACAGTATGTTACCTGATACCCAATACTGCTGGACTTTCTCTAGAGCACATTTCAGTGGTTTTCCCTCTGCAGTTATGGATAGTAGACATATTGAGATAACCCTTTTGGACTGATGATGTCTTTTACTTCTGATGAAACTGAAAGCCTTAGAACATGATTTTCTAAGATGTTGATTCTACAAGGAATTGCCCTCCCAGCTAATCCAATCCTTAATAAATAAACTGCTGGGCATTTAAACCAATGGTGGTTTTTTTTTCTAAAAGGCAAAAGCCCTGAAATCAGTATACAACTATTAAATCCTTTGCCCAAGCTATAAAGCCAAACTACTGGTATGTTTAGACTTGACAACGAAACAAGCAGCTTATACAATTATTGAGGTTTTGCTGTATTCTCAAATTGCATTATCTTTTATCATCTAATTTTGTGATGTAGTAACTGTTCCTTCATTTAATGTATTCCACTTGCTAAATTATGTATGTATGTATGTATGTATGTATGTATGTATGTATGTATGTATGTATGCATGCATGCATCTATCTATCTATCTATCTATCTATCTATCTATCTATCTATCTAAATGTGTGTGTGTGTGTGTGTGTGTGTGTGTGTGTGTGTGTGTGTGTTCCAGCATAATGGAGGGGGGGATGTTCTATTAAGATACAGCCTGTTGTGCCTTGAAATGGCTTGTACTGTGCAGCACAGTGGAGTTGCCAAGGTAATGGCTTCACAGTACTCCACAAGGCGGCTCCCTCTGGAAAGGGGAAATATCCAAAATTAGAAATTATGTTTGGCCCGGATATTTTCTCCCTATAAATACCCAGGCAACACTGGGATATCTGCTAGTTTTAATATATAAACAGTGCAGTGAATGTTAATCCTAAATGTAACTACATAAGGACATAGAATCATAGGGAGGGAGGGAAACTCAGAGGTCTCTTAGTCCAAAACTCTGCTCAAGGCAGGAGACATTATGCCAACTCGACAAATGGTTGTCTCGTCTATTTTTTGAAAAATAGTAGCATCTACTTCTCTTTAGTAATATTAACCTAATATTACCGTATTAACCTTTTTTAAAACAAATCAATACTGACCTACTTTGTTGTTTACTTCTAAGATATATTAACTAATGATTTTCCAGGCAAAGTTCCATGCTATGTTAAACATAAATTATTTTTTTTCTATTTTTTTTTTCTATTGCACATTTATAGGCCGCCCTTTTCCCTGAGGGGACTCAGGGCGGCTTACAATCAAAGGGGAAGGGAGTGTAGGACAATACAAAAAGAAATGTGAACAAAAATAAATTAAACAATAAAACTCAACATTCACTCGGCATTCGGGAGGGGCGAAAGTAGACTTATCCCCAGGCCTGGCGGGCTAGCCAGTTCTTGAGGGCTGTGCGGAAGGCCTGGACAGTGGTGAGGGTACGAATCTCCACGGGGAGATTGTTCCATAGTGTCGGAGCCGCAACAGAGAAGGCTCTCCTCCGAGTAGTCGCCAGTCGGCACTGACTGGCGGATGGAATACGGAGGAGGCCAACTCTATGGGATCTGATGGGACGCAGGGAGGTAATTGGCAGAAGGCGGTCTCTCAAATAGCCAGATCCACTACCATGGAGCGCTTTATAGGTGGTGAGTAGGATCTTGAAGTGCACCCGGAGATCAACAGGTAGCCAGTGCAGCTCACGGAGGATCGGTGTTATGTGGGCGAACCGTGGTGCGCCCACGATCACTCACGCGGCCGCATTCTGGACTAGCTGAAGTCTCCGGATGCTCTTCAAGGGCAGCCCCATGTAGAGCACATTGCAGTATTCCAGCCTGGAGATCACAAGGGCCCGAGTGACTGTTGTGAGGGCCTCCCGATTCAGGTAGGGCCGCAACTGGCGCACCAGGCGAACCTGGGCAAATTCCCCCCTGGTCACAGCTGAGAGATGGTGGTCAAAAGTCAGCTGTGGGTCCAGGAGGACTCCCAAGTTGCAGGCCCTTTCTGAGGGGTGTAAGTTTTTTCCCCCCAGCCTGAGTGATGGTATGTTGGTCAAATTTTTGGGAGGAAAACACAACAGCCACTCGGTCTTGTCTGGGTTGAGTATCAGCTTGTTTGCTCTCATCCAGTCTTTAACGGCCTCAAGACCCCGGTTCATCACGTCCACCGCTTCATTGAGTTGGCACGGGGCGGACAGATACAACTGTGTATCGTCCGCATATTGGTGGTATTTTATCCCGTGCCTCCGAATGATCTCGCCCAGCGGTTTCATGTAAATGTTAAATAGTAGGGGGGATAGGACCGACCCCTGCGGCACCCCATATGTTAGGGGCCTCAGGGACGATCTCTGCCCCCCCACCAACACCTACTGCGACCTGTCCGAGAGATAGGAGGAGAACCACTGCAAAACAGTGCCGCCCACCCCTATTTCCCGCAGTCGTCGCAGAAGGATACCATGGTCGATGGTATCGAAAGCCGCTGAGAGGTCCAGGAGAACTAGGATGGAAGCATGGCCTCCATCCCTAGCTCTCCAGAGATCATCGGTCAATGCGACCAAAGCGGTTTCTGTGCTGTAACCGGGTCTGAAGCCAGACTGGAAGGGGTCAAGATAGTTAGCTTCCTCCAAGGTACGCTGAGTTTGGAGAGCCACCACCTTCTCAACAACCTTCCCCATGAAGGGGAGGTTGGAGACTGGACGATAGTTATTAAGGACAGCTGGATCCAAGGACGGTTTCTTCAGGAGGGGTCTCACCACCGCTGTCTTAAGCGCGGTGGGGAAGTACCCCTCCCGAAGAGAGGCGGTAACAACCGCCTGGATCCAGCCTCGTGTCACCTCACTGCTGTTGGCAACCAGCCAGGAGGGACACGGGTCCAGTATGCAGGTGGAGGCACTCACAGCTTGCATAGCCTTGTCCACATCCCCAGAGGCAACTTCCTGAAACTCAACCCAGAGATGGTTTGCCAAGTCTTCCCCTTGTGTCCCGGCTGGATCTACTGGGGTGGAGTCCAGGTCCGCTCGAAACCGGGCAACTTTGTCCCCCAAGAACTGGACATACTCCTCAGCCTTACCCTGTAAGGGGTCCCCCGTCTCCCTCCTATTTAGGAGGGAGCGGGTTATCCTAAACAGGGCGGCTGGGCGGGACTCGGCGGACGCTACCAAGGAGGCAATGTATGTTCTTTTTGCTGTTCTTAGAGTCCGAATATACTCCTTGGTGCATGCTGTTAAAAGTGCCCGCTTCGACTCGGACCTATTGGACCTCCACGAGTGCTCTAGGCGTCTCCTCCGGCGCTTTATCTCCCGGAGCTCCTCAGTGAACCAAGGAGGCCTCCGGGGGCCGCTGACCCGGAGGGGCCGTAGTGGCGCAATCCGGTCTAGAGACTCCGAAGCTGCCGAGTGCCAGGCAGCGACGAGGGTCTCCACCGAACTGTGCGCGAGGGTATCAGGAATAACCCCAAGCTCCGTCTGGAACCTAACAGGATCCATCAAATTACATTAAATAAAAGTAAATAAATGCAATAATTCAAAAGCATCATATTTAAAATATCCCAGAGGTAGAAGGATGTAAAGCTATAATAAAAAAAATAAAGGATTGATAAATTTAAGAAACTATTTGAACAGTTTCTTTGCTTCATGCTTTATTTTCCAAGGCACTGTCAGTGTTAATCTGATTAAGCTGTTACAAATATTTCTAGAAATGCCTAGTCCTAAATTTACATATAATGTCCAGTCTGCCAATACTGTTTTATAGAGTAACAATCTATGCTAATGGCAAATTCTGGAATAAAATAAATTTTCTATAATCTTGGAAAGGGAAAAGCAAGGAAAGGATAGATTGGAAATGACGGGGCAGATTGGCAGTTGGGCCACTTGGAAGACAGATGAACATAGAGATGGTCTGCATATGGGGTTGCTAAGAGTTGTCACAGGCTTGATGGTATATAATCAATCAGGCAATTGACAGCAATACATTTCCAATACTCAGAACTGAAAAACAAAACTACCATCTGACCAAACATATATTGTCCATGACTCTTGATTGGCAATGTCACTGAATATTGATTGGTTCATTTGAGTAGATACATTTATACTTATTCACTCAGGGAAAAAGAAAGGCTATAGATTTCAGAGACTCAGATTTTGACATATCCATTCATTGCTTCCTGTGCTTGGCAGATTGACATCTGAAAGTCAAACCGTTCAGATGATAAAAAAAGTATTTTAATCAATTACCACACTTTGTAAGGAGGGAAAAAACACTAAGATTGACAAAAGATTTTCCCCATTTTCCATTCATTTAAACACTATGGAATTATCTGGGACTGTGAATAGTTTAGCTGAAAAACATTTTTGATACAGCAGATATGGGGGTGGTCTCTACTCCAATTCTGCTCTAATTAGTTTCTCACCAGTTCTGCTTCAGCAGTGACAGTTATCATTAGCCCACCTGCTTTTACTTTCCGAAGCAGAGATAGACAACATACTATCATTGAAACTTGCCTATCCATCTGTGGTGAAAAGTGAAAGAGGAAAAATGGCAAACCTTAACAGCAAAATAGAAGAGAGACTTTGTGTATGTGCATCATGAAATTATGTTCTCTATGTTAACGTTCCCCTTTCAGCAGTGCCTTGCCCCATGCTAAGATTTAATTGGATGATAACTATTTCAAGTGTTAAAGAAGCCGTGCTATAGAGGAACCCTGATACGCTGGGTCTTTATTCATATTTTTATATGCTTTATGTCTTATGTCTTCTTTTTAACCATTTTGTACTATTTTATTTTATTTTCATTTGCAATGCAGTCAGATGTATTGCAAGATGCTCAGAATTTTTTGAGAGTCAGGCAGTACCTCAATCATCAATCAGTGAAATATTACATTTGTTTGGTGCCAGAAATCTTAGAGATATGTGTACAATGTGTTGTGTATTTAAGCATAAGTGTGTGTGTGTGTGTGTGTGTGTGTGTGTGTGTGTGTGTGTGTACACACACAAACCTTCGGGTCAATTTAATCACACAGGTTTCTTGCAAGGTTTTACAGAAATAGTTTGCCTTCCTTGCTTCCTGGGGCAGGGAGAGAATGACTGACCCAAAGGCACTAGCTGGTTTCATACCTTAGGCAGAATTAGAAGACACAGTCTCTCAATTTCTATCCTGATGTCTTTAACCACTAGACCAACTACATATAACCACTTTAACCACTAGCCTTATGCAACTATCCTACATAATGACATTTTTATTTTCTGTGCAAAAGAGAAAGGAATCTGTAATCAGTACAGTTGGGGAAAGACCATGGCAAGGCACATGTTGTTATCTTGATGGAAATTGTATATTAATCTAACAGCTGTGACCTTCAAAGAAGCCACTCGAAGTATCCTATATGAAGGAAAACAAACTATACACATTTCTGATTCTGTACCATAACCTTTTTGGATTAAAGAATATTCTGCAAGCATATCAAGAGTATACTTTCTGCTTCTACATGCTACATAAATAAACTTTTATTTAAAAAAAGTAGATTTGTCTAGAAGAAAAATAAGAAATTCAACTTACATTTACTATCAGATAGCAGACTTTTAAAAATAATTCACGATTTTAACCAAAATTAAGTGTAATATATAGAAGGCATACTACAAAATAATAAAAATGTAATAGTACAACAGTATATATAGATAGTATAAAAAGTTTTTGCCTGTGCGCAAGAGAGCAAAAGATGGAAACCGAATTCCTAACCCATGTAACATCTAACCAACAAATCCTATTTTATGTGAAAAGGCCAAGAAACCTAAGTAAAAAAGTTACAAAACTGTTTATTCAAACTTTATGAAATTGTTGCATCTCCAACTTACACACTCAACAAAAAAGAAAAGAAAAAGGGGGGAAAAGCACTAATTTAATTTCTTTCTCAAATCCAATGCTATGTATCAAGTAATACATCTCAGAAAACTAGAACTCAGTGTACTGGGTTTAAGCTCTAAAAGATGCTTTAAAACAGTGTTTTTCAACTTGGTAACCAGTTGTACATACTTCAACTCTCAGAATTCTCCACCCAAGAACAATGGTCTGAAAGATACTTTCTGGCCTCACTATTCTAAGATGTTGGATGAAAAATAGTGGTAACTTTTAATTTTTTTTGGTAACATGGATACATTGTGGTACAAATGTGGCTTGGAACAAATTCAGATCAATCCTTATCTGAACTCACCCAAACTATACAATGGCTGGTTTGAGACAACCTGCAAAGCCATAATATACCTTGCTCATGTAGAGCTTAGTAAATTAGGTAATCCCAGTTCCTAAACCTAAGGAGATATTTCCTAATTGTAGAACAATTAATCAATGGAACAACTTGCCTCCAGAAGTTGTGGAAGTTTTAAAAAGAGATTGGACAACTCTTTATCTGAAATGGTGTAGGGTTTCCTGCCTGAGCAGAGGGTTGGACTGTCACTAGAAGACCTCCAAAGTCCCTTCCAACTCTATCATTCTGTTAAACCATGTTTTAGTAATATAACATAATAATGCAACTTTTCATTATTTCCAAGTTACGAGTAACAACTTCTCACTGAAATGCAGCCACACAGTCATGCATGTATCTCAAAGCAATGAATAGGTTTTTGTGACATTTCTAACAAAAATTTTACCAGTATAATTAGAAATGTAAATTAAGAGGAATTTCTTTAAACATAGATAATAATGGTCTGCAAAATACTTGGTGGCCCAGCATTTTCCCCTGCCCAGAGGTTATTCCCATTATGCTGTAATTTTCTCCTCTTTTGGAACAATTTAATAGTTGAAACTTTTCTTTCCACTGACAGCTTGCTGTCATCGTATCATTGCAGAAGGAAGAAATGAAGTGTCACACCCAACCTCTGAGTTGTCACTTATGGCAATGAAATATGCATTTCAACAGAAGGAAAATAAATATTTTTTTTAATTGGGGAACTTGACAGTGCAGACTCTCAAGTAGGTCCAGGCCCTCACATATGTGATATAGAAATAAAATAGATATATTTACGGTATTTTACCTACAGGAAATATATCTATGATGAGAACAAAAATGACAAATCCCAAAGTCAGACATCTGATTTTATGTTACTGCCATCCCAAGAAATACATGACTTCCCCATTCAACAACTATTGCAGTTGTAGAATATGGAAAATACAATTTTTATTAATGAAATACTAATATATTCCAGTAATAAATGTTTGTATGCTGTCCCCCAAGATGTATGCTATGACAGATTTTTTTTTGCAAAAAAACTATGCCCAATAGGTAGAATTGGAATCATTAAGAACAGGTAGAGGCATTGAAGATGAAAGAGGGAAATTATTCTGTCCCTTTATCCATTTCATCATTTTCACTATTATATAGAATGTAAGGCCTGGGAAGAATCTTGATGATCATCTTGTCCAATCCCTTCCCAGTTCAGAAATCCATTACTACCACTGTCCCCAAAGTCTACCATTTAATCTCTGTTTAACACCTTAGTCTACCATCTCCTAAATTCTCTGCCCCCTTAGGTTTTTCCAATTGTGAATATGTCCTGATGTCTAATTAAAATCTACTTCCTTTTGATTTAAACTTACTGTTGTCATCCTATGTTCTGAAACAACTTTCAACAATCCTATCTAATGTTATTCTACATGAAACCCTTCGGATAACTAAAGATACTTCACATGCCTCCTTGCAGTCTTTTTTTCTAAATATACAGTGTCTCCAAACATTTATGATTATTTTTTATCCCTTCTTGGCCTCGTATCATCTTGGTGGTCTTCTTCCGGATTATTTCAGTGATCAATTATCCTTCCCAAAATGCAGTGTTAGGAACAGGATACAGTATTCCAGATATGATCTGGCCAACGCAGAAGAGAGAATGATTTAATTTCAATTACAATAGATTTATGCACATTGCTGCCATTTCAGAAAAATGTCTAACATTGATTTATGGGTAGTTGTAGAGACAAAAGAAGATGACCTCTATGGAGATAAGCCAGATCTGTTCCCAGAGTAATGAGATGAAGAGTGTGATTCAAACCAATAATAAGATGAGTTGAAAAAAACACAATTCAGACAGGCACCTTCTTAATTTCAAAGGAGTAGTGGGTTGTTTTACTGGCTCCATCTACATAAGGGCTGTAAAACTGGAGGGGAAGGAAACAGAGAAAGCCAAATGGAGTAGATTAAGATCAGTCAGCACAGTAAGAAAGGAGGAGGAAGTAACTGTTTGGGATACAATTCCATTCCTGGACTTGCCAGGATAATTACCAACAGAGACAGAGGAGCACATTGGCAGTTATGGCTATAACTTGGGGTTTCCTAGAAATACAAGAGATGGGACTGAAGCTGATGAGGAAAATGATATCCAGGCAGAAGATAATCATGGTCGAGAAAAGCAAGATCTGTTTCCAAGTGATGAAGTGGGAAATGTGATTTAAACCAAAATAATCTGAGGGGAAGAGAAAATTACTCAAACAGACACCTCCTTAGTTCCCAGAAATAGTGTGTGTGTGTGTGTGTGTGTGTGTGTGTGTGTGTGTGTGCACGCGCAAAATAAGCACAATCAAGATTATGTTGTAATAGTCCATTTTAATAAAGCAGTGTTGGACTTTTCTGGAATCTGTTTCTTGGTCTAGTCCAGGGTGTCAAACTCTATTTCATTGAGGGCTGCATCAGGGTTGTGTTTGATATTGGGGGCTGGGGTGGGCATGGCGAGGGGGTGGCCCGAGCAACCCTCTGTCAACAAAAACGAAACTTGGGAGAACCATGTGCAGCCCTTGTGAGCTCTGTTTTTCCCGGCAGAGGCACTGTCAGGTCCTTCACTATTTTCAGGATGGTCCAATGGGCCAGATCTAAGCACCCCGTAGTCTGAATCCAGCCCCCTGGCCTTGAGTTTTGGCATCCCTGGTCAAGTCTATATTTTAGAGCTGTCAGAAGTAAATAAGCAAGTAGAAACAGAATTAACCTTGGGAAGAAGCTTAAAAATAGTTTCCAAAAACTACAGTACAGAAAAAAATAGCAGAATAGATTTTTCTTCTTCTGATCCTTCCCATGTAATCTTCTGGAAACTGAGCTAATCCAAACTTTTGTATCCTCCTAAAGCCTAATTTTGCATTTTCTGTGCTACATTTTAACTTTCTCCTTCCTTCCTTCCTTCCTTCCTTCCTTCCTTCCTTCCTTCCTTCCTTCCTTCCTACCTACCTACCTACCTACCTACCTACCTACCTACCTACCTATCTACCTACCTACCTATCAGTTGGACAAGAAGACCTCCAAGATCCTTTTCAACTTTGTTATTCTGTTATTATTCTGATATTTCATTTCAGTGTAGCATAAAGACTTCCATGTTACTGAATATTAAAGGGAACACGGAGATTTCTTTTGTTTTTGAAAAAAAAACTAATCTCTGATTATAGCTCTACCTATGTAGTTGATGAGATGATAATTAGACACAAGTGATTCCTCCCACCATTACCAAAATTCTTTCTGTTAAGCATAAATATGATCTGAGCAGAGACTTCGGCACAGTCAGACTGGCAAGGAAAAGGGATATTACCTTATGCCCTATTACATTTTAAAAAGTTGAGAATCCCTAGATTTGTGATGGTGAACCCATGACACATATACTAGAGGTGGCACACAGACCCCTCTCTGTGGGCATGTGCACTGGCCAGCTGGTCTTCAGATTTCCGGAACTCAGGTGTGCACAAAGATGAGTTGAACCAGTGCGCCAGAAACCTAAAAACCAGCTGACCAGCTTGGATGTGCACCGGCCAGCTGGTCTTCAGATGGCACTCTGGCATTTGCATGTGCATTCCAGTTTGGGCACTTGGCACTGAAAATGAATCTATAACAATAGCATTTAATATTACAGTGCTGACAACATGTAATAAAAACAACGAAAACACCTAATATGGCCTCACAGTGACAAAGTCTTATTCATGTGCATCAAATGTTTTATAAGCCATGGCATATCTTGCTAAGAAATTTATTCTACAGTTTTCCAAAAACTACAGAAGAAGCACTTCTCAGATAACAAAAAGAGAAGAGAAGCAGGCATATTAAGTTAATGTGATTTGGTACAAAGTTCCTAAGTTATGTCAGCTGAAACAACAGCCGAGGCTGGTTAGACAAAGTGTCTCCTTCAAAGAAAGTGCTCCACAACTCTTGCAATGAATAATATTAGTGTCCTGGGTGTTGTATTGTGTGAAATCTCCTGAGATACAGTTTCTGGTAATTGCCATCTTTACACAAGCAACATAAATGATGCAATAACTTCCAAAACAAGTAATCTGATTTTTATATGCTGACATTCCCATATGACTTATGCAAGCACTGTTTATTTTTAATGTTGTCAACAGCATTTTTCCCTGTACCATAGATTGGTGTGGGTTGGGAGAAGGAGTTCATATACATATATTCAGATCATTTAACTCTACCCATCTTTTGACAGTCCCTAAGGATGTAAATTCCAATTTGTGTTGTAGCATTGACAAGAGCAGCACAATCAGACCACTGAAAAGTCAATTCATTTATACTAATCTCATTATATAAATAACTACCATGCCTCTAGTAAATACCAAGTTTGTTCATTTTATGTATAACTTAATAAGGTGCTACATTAATAAAGTATTCTAGATGTCACTAGATGGTTCAATTACTAGCAATACATACTGCATGGATGTCTTATGTTTCTCTATAAAAAAAGCCGTAGATATGGCAGGAGTTCCCCCCCTTCCTTTTCTCTTTGACATTAATTATTCTTTCCTACATTGAGAAGAAAAGCAGTCTCAAAGAATAACATAGGGCAGGCAAGTAAATGAACAGGGGCAAATTAGTATAACTCTTGTTTTAATAACAGAGTGCTTAAGATGAGATATCTCAAACCTACAAAGGTCATGAATAAACTAAATGTACCAGAATATAAGTACAAGGTTAATATGTTACGAACAACATTGAAGTGGTTCAAAATTCATTACCTGTTGAAAGAAGAACTACAATTCTTTGAGAAAAATGGCTAAACAGTGCACAGAAACTGGGATTGAGGCCAGGAAGAAGTCATTAGAAGCAGTAAATCGCCATCTTCAAATCAAGTTCCACATCTCCCTATAGAAATATTAGATTTCTAACATGGGCTAGATACCATCAGGTCTCAAAAATGGGGAAAAAATCAAATTAAGGAGAATTCAGCTAGCCAACCATTTTGACAATGTGAAGTTATTAAAACAAAGCAGGCCACAAAAACAAGAATGGGACAGAATGCAGAATCAGGAAGGGTGAGGCCCAAAGCTAATGCTCAAATGTCAGGATATTTCAAAAAAGACAGAGAGAGAAACTTCTGATTTTTTTTACTTCATTTATTATATCACACGATCAATTATTTTTCAATACCATTATTAGAAACATGTTTTCTTCCATGCAAATTATACAGGATTGTATTGGGTCAGGTCCACAGAAGTCATCACAAACGCACGTTATGTCAGAAGTAAAATGGAGGAGATAACCAAACACATAACTATTTAAACACTAGTGTTCCCTGGATGCAATGGGTTGGTCATTGGGACCAGAGGTTTAGTCTTCCAAGCTTTCAAATTCGTGCTAGACCCCATCCTTAGGAAAGTTATCTCAACCAGAATGAGTGCTTAGGGGTTGTTCCATGCATAGTATTTAGGAGTGCGGCTTTTTACGGACTCCCCCATGAGTTTGAAAGCTCAGAAGAGTAAATCTCTCGTCCTGATGATTGGCCCAGATTGGATCCTGCAACCTTATCCTGGGACATGTATATTTCTCAGTAGGTTCCATAGCCAATCCCTGCCATTTCTGAGTTGGGTTATGACATGATCCTCCTGAAGAATTGGGAGTTATTGTCATATTGAGGAAGAGGCAGCTTATTTATATGGGAAATTCAGTAGACAATTCTTTCCTTCATGCTTAGGTACTGCAGCTTAAATTGATGTTTTAAGAGCAACCTTCCTGACCAAAAATCCTTATTCATCTTCATCTACTAAAAGAATAAATGATCTAAAATTATGCATTAACACCAGAAAATAAAATGTATAACATTAATATCCTTTGTTTGTGTCTTTGAGTTAGTGTTGATTCTTGTCAATTAGCTAGATTTGTCCCCTACATTTTTTAAAAAGTTTTCAGAAGTATTTTGCCATTGCCTGCTTCCTACAAATAAGAGAGAGTGACTATAGTCACCCAGCTGGCTTTGTACCTAAGGCAGGACTAGAATTCAGTCACCTGAATTCGCAATTCAGTCGCAACTACTTCAAACCAGGGTCTCATTACTGAATAGCTAAGAGAAAGAAGAAAAAAGCCATGCAGGTTTGTGTGCTTATTTTTTTAGTAGCAAAAGAATTAATTCCTTTAATTTTAGTTATACAAAATATAATTTAAAAGTATAGATAGGACTTTTTTTGTCAGACTTTAATTAAACTTTGCCATTATGTTTCCTCTATTCTGTCAGGAACAGTACTTGATTTGTACAGACAAGCAATAATTATGCTATGTCTATTTTTAGAGCAGTACAGTACCACTTAGTCTGACCTGCTCAGCAACACAATTCTGTTTCCATCCCCACACCAGTAACCTTTAACATTATTACTTCACTGAACTGTTTGCTGAACATTCTTTGACAGATTGGGATGACCCCCCCACACACTCACAGCTCTTTATTAACTATAACTCCATTTTTTTCTTTTTTCATTTGTTTGTTTGAACAAATCAAACTTGAGTTCTTAGTTGTTACTCCAAAATCAGTACCATAGCTGTGCTACAAAACATTCATGGAAAACTGGTTAGTCTCCTTTAATGCTATTTTTTCATAGATAACACAAAACCTGTCAAGGCCTAGAGTGTGCTTGGAAGTTTCTTGCTTTACTAATCACGTTAAATTAAAGAAATATAAAAAACCTTGTATATGGACATTACACAAAGAGATACATATGCCAGTGTTTTAGATGCAGTTGGCATCAAACAGCTTTCTAATAGGGTCCTGATGACACAATTGTTAGAATGCAGTATTATAGTTTAACTCTGATCACAGCCTGGAGTTCGATCCTGATTGATCTCAAGCTTGACTCAACTTCCATCCTTCCAAGATTGATAAAATGAGGAGCCAGATTGTTGGGGGCAATATGCTGACTTTATAAACTGCTGAGAGAGTGCTGTACAGGTCAATGTGGCATTATATAAGTCTAAGTGCTACTGCTATTGCTGAAGTTGTATCATGTTAGCATATATAACGTTTGTGTACTTGTCTAGTTTGTTTCAAAATTTATTTATATGGTTACCCATTTCATACAAGTGACTCTGGACAGTGTTCAAGGATTAAAAACAAACAAAATACACAACATTTCCTGTTTCATCTAAGGATAAGCCATAATCTTCTGACCCAACTGTCTAGGAAAACAGCAAGAGTTTAGTGCCTTATAAAAGGCTGAAACAGTTGGGATAGCTAAATCTCCAGGGAGATGCTGTTTCATAAGGCAAGTCCTGTAACTGAGAAGGCACAATTATAGAGTGCAACATGATGACATGGTTTGATAAAAGACACCCAAAGCATGTCTTCTCTACTAGATATGGTGGGTTGAAAAGAAAAGAAAAACATGCAATGTAACCTTTTGCCTTATAGGGTAAAAACCAGTATCTTAGATCGTTCCCAGAAGCCTAAATGTCTATACAGATTCTTAGTCATCCAGGTCATAGTTCTCCCAAAGGTGCTTTTTCAAGAGGCAACTGGACTTTCTTGTTTTCCTTTGAAGGCATTTCACTTCTCATCTAAGAAGCTTCTTTAGCTCAGATGAGAAGTGAAATGTCTTCAAAGAAAAACAAGAAAGTCCAGTTGCCTCTTGAAAAAGCACCTTTGGGATACTCATAAGCCTAGTTGGAGCCATTGCAGCTCACAAAGCACAAGTGCTGAATAAGAAAGACAAAGACTGTTCCTGTGACTGCATTCTAAATCAGCTGCAATTTCCAAGTGCTCTTTAAGGATAGCCCCCTGCAAAGAATGTCACAATAATCCAAAGAGAATGTAACTAAAACATGAGTCACTGCGAAGAAGTCAAGATTGTTTGAGTCTAGTAAGAATCTCTTAAATAAAGGTGCATAATCACCTCCTTCTGGTTTATGGAACTATTTGTGCTAATTTTTTAAAATTTATAAGCAGCCCATCTCACAAATAAAGTGACTCAGGCAATCTTCTCTCCCCAGAGAAGCATTCACTACTGCAGAGTTCCTCAACCCCTGGGCCATGGATGCAATCCATCAGGAACCAGGCTGTGCAAGCGAGCAAAGCCCCATCAGTGCAAATGTGGGATCCAGACAGTGTGCAAAATCATGTCTCCTCCGTCTGCAGAAAACCCACCTTCCATGAAACTGATCCATTGAGGCCAAAAGCTGGGGGACTGCTTCTTAATCATCCAGGTCACAGCTGTATTACTGCATAGACCCAACCACTTGCCACAGTGGTGAGATTCAGCCAGTTTGCACCTATTCGGGAGAACCGGTTCTTAACTTTCTAAGCAGTTCGGAGAACCAGTTGTTGGAAGAAATCTCATTTTGTCCCCCTCACCCACTTTACAGAGCTAATCCTGTAAAGAAGGCAGGAAGGAAACATTCTGGTGTTGTTTCTAGCCTAATATTTATTACCCTGCTTACAGAAACTGCCTCTCCAGTTAACCCTTGTTACATTGAAACAGCAACGGCAAAGCGCCCATCGACCTGAGTGGCATTGAGTTGGCCATGCCCACCCAGTCACATGACCACTGATACCCGCCTATCCAGCTGGTCATCAGAGCAGAGAACCGGTTGTTAAATTATTTGAATCCCACCACTGACTTGCCATCTACTTGATCAGACAAATAGGACAGGTTCTACAGTACAGATAACGAAACTTGCAGTTCCAAGGATCCTGTCTACAGATTTGATCTCCTCCCAGATAACCATACAAGACTGCACTGCAAACAACTTCAAAGGACCTGTACATCAGAGTGAATCCAAGTAAATGTAACTTCAGATGTCTAGAATAAACTTCACAAGTGGTCATGTTAAGACTTTACATAGCTCCTCCTCATCCAGGAGAGATTGGATCAGCCTAAGCAGGGCCATTGTTTAGCTCCTTATAGAAAGTATAAGATAGAGAAATAGCTATGTTTTGCCATCCTTATCACTATTGAGGAAATTGTTCAGGAAGTTGTTACCCATGCTCATATGCACCCTTTGTTTTTCTCCAGTGTTCTAGACATCTCTAATGCTATTTCATCATCCAGAGCTCCTCCAAAAATCAGATAGCTTCTGGGACCCACAAGAGAGAAAGACTGCACAGACACAATTCAACACCACATTCATCCTCTCATTCAGGTGGCAACCAACTTTCTGGTACCAAAGCCTCAAAGAACAACTCAGGTTGCCTCTAGAACCCAGTAGTTCTATTAAGTAACTGGGCTGACCTTGTTACAAGAGACAATATTTCAACAACTGAGATTTAACTTTGGTGTGCTTGGATTATGTCACAGAAAGTATCATTTCAAAGAAGAGTATCTTCCTCAGCCCTAACATTTCAGTCTCAATATCAATAAATGATTCAGAGGTCAAACTATTAATTTTCAGCATTAAATTAAGTAAAAAAATTGTGTGATATAGCAAACATCTTTCTTAAGCGAATTCAGCTATTATCTCCCCTCTGGGATACAATCAAGCAGCATTAATTCCAAAGGAGAGGATTCTTGATACAGGGTGAGTTTTGGGATTTACTTTTATTACTAAACCAGCTGTTTACTGACAATTCTTAACAAATTATAAACAATGCAGGCCATTTCTTGTAGCTAGGTTGATGCGTTGCCCTCTGCAGTGATAGAAGGTAATACCAAAAGTATTTTTTCCATTAATATTTCTGCCAATATGAAGTCAGGCATCTATTAAGAATAAAGGGTATAGGTTAAAGGTGAGGTGTAGAATAATGAAGAATTATAGAAGACTAAATGATGAACTGGTTAAGAGATTTGATTAGAATTAACTAGACATGTAAACACAAGTTATGGAGCTGTAGTATAAACTAGAAAATTATAGTGATTGATTAGAACTAGCATACAATAATACAAGATTAAGAATTTAGCAAATACAGAAAAATTAGGATATAGAAATATGCTCCAAGATATGTTATGATAGATAAAGAGCATGTGCATAGAAACAGGAAATAACAAATAGAAAATGGATAATAAATAAGAGAGCAAATTGTTCAGTTAAGAAGAAACGTTTATTTTGGCAGTGCTCCTTGTCACTAGTCCCCAAAAAATAGCTGCCCTATCTTCACCCTGAATTTATCACCCTCACTCAACCAAGAGTAGTGCTTGAGCATATATACCCACAAATATTTAAGCAAGCTTTAGCTTTCCCTTGACCACAATTAATTTAAAAAGATGGAGATTCCCACGAGTCATATTCAGTTCCTAGGGACCAGAGGAATCCAGATAGTGTTTTTCACAACACATCACATGCACAGAAACAAGTACTGTTTTGATAAACCTCTACAACATATAGGTGTTCCACTTTTGCTTGAATTTTCAGAACTGCATTCAACACTTCAATGAAAACAACATTAGATACATGGATGCAATTACCTACTTTCCTAACTTCTTCTTTACTGAATTGTTTTCATTTATCAAAAACTATGAAATAAGCATTTGGCCCAGAAAGAAGACCGACACTTTCTAATATTCCTACTGTGATTCTAATAATTTCCTAGAAAATAGCAGCCTGTTTTAAAAGTTGCATTGTGATGCTATTAATGTGCTCAGCCATCAAAAATCGCTACAGGCAACAATATCTCCAAATATCTTTTTTACACTGCGAGCTATTTAAGTTTTATAGTAATTTATTTGGCCACTTACCAGCAAACATGACAGCTGTTCCTGCAATTTTGTTGATATTTTCTCCCCACCCTCTATTACACATCTTTTTCATTTCTCTGGGAATGATTTCTCTGAATTTCATCCGGTCACAAGCAGAGCTTGCTTTTTTGGCCTTCTTCACATCTTGTTTACAGTGCCAGTACATTTTACTGGACAGCAGCAAACATTCTGCCAAATATTTAAAGGCCTTTCCCATTGATATAAGGGCTTCTTTCTGGAGAATCTTAAAGCTGCCTTCTTGATTTTCCCTTGCCAATTGCCTGAGATAATGGGATTTCCTAATTGTTGGAGCTCCATCACATTTTGTTTGTCATCTTACAGATAACATATTTGTGAGACTTATTCTTTCTTCTCAACATTAAATCATAAGTTTTTTTCTTGCCAGCCCCCCCCCCCCAATCATTCTAGGCATAGCCTCTAACTTGGAAACACATCTTTTCAGTCTTCTCTTCTTTTAGAAAGCAAGAAAAAAACAGAAAAAGGGAGTTAACCCTTTTCTCAGTTTTCCACATAGGGATCTTAATTCTGCTCCTTTACCTTTTATTTTACATATTTCAGTGCAAATGCTTGGTTGGTAAATATTAAGCAATACTGGAAATATTTTGAGTGATAGTTTCAGAACACAAAGCAAAATGAAATCAATAGAAAGTTCTCAATCCAGAGCTACAAAAATAAAGAAATCAGATTTGCCCATGATAGTTTAAAGAATGTGGAGACAGCTGTGTGTTATCATGAAAATTAATTTATTTGATGGAAAGAACAGAAGCACTAAAAAGAAGACTTACTAGGTTAACCTAAATCAGTACTTCTATTTAATTTGTAGGCTACTGCCCATCAAATATATTCATAGATACAAAACACAACTAAATGATGTTAATATACAGCGTTAATCACATAAAATATTTAACTATGTCCTGGCTTGATAGATTATGGCATGGATATCATATCACAAATAATCAGGGACACTATTTGCCCTTGTAATTCTAATCAAAAATAGAAGGAGGGAAGGAGGGAGGAAAAGAGGGAGGAAAAGAGAGAGAGAGAGAGATCTAATCATTTTAGTAGCTCATAACACTGATTAAATTCTATAAATATATATTTTGGTAGGAATCTATGGATTATTTATTATTTTCTCAGTCATTATATTAATGCTATTGTCTTGAAGAAGGCATTCCCTTTCAGAAAATCACAATTTTGAGTGTCCATCATCTTAATCAACAGAGGCATGTGCATGCCTTTTTTCTTTCTCTCTGTAAGACACATCAATAATACATTCCATGGGAAAATATTTGTCATATAACTTTAAATACATTTGGAACATATGTTCTATTAATTTCTACAGATAAAATTTAAAGTAAATTGTCCTTAAATGTCTAGAGAGATATATTAGCATTTTCACAAGTGATGCATCGAGAAATAGGTCTCCCATAAAGACATGAAAAAGAAGGGTCTTGTAACAACTACAGGTTTCAAAGCATTCCAGGGATTTGAAATAAATGAACCCTGCAGACTATTCCCTTAATTTCGGGACTGTACAAATGCTTCATGCCAAATTTGCTTGTTTACTTTGCTTGTTCAACCTTAGTCCAGCAAGGTTCTTTTGATGTTCTTATTGGAAAACCAATTCAAAACAAATTTCAAAAGAACCCTGCTGAGTAAGGCTGACACAAGCTTTATGATTGCACTAAAACCCTCCAATTCTATTCCCATATTAACTTCCTCTTTTTCCTTTCGCCCATGCCTTCCTCAGAATGAGGGCATGATATAGCCAGGATATGTATTTTCTGGTTCCTCACTTGGATCTTATGAAATGGATTCTTGGAAGAACAAAAAGAAAAAACAAAATGCATGCAGCATGATAGAGACGCTTGCTTCAAACCCAGATATGGACAATCAAAATATGGGTGCTTGCTTTTATCATTTTTCTTTAACACAATAGATGTATACTGAAGTGGACTCAAGGTAGTCCAAGTCACTGGTTAAACTGGTACATGAAATAAATCCATAAGAAAAAAGTGTCTTACACTTTACAACAATTTGAAGCAGTGGCAGGATGCCACTGAATACTAAGGCTTCGTAGACCAATCACGTCTTCTATTAACAGGAAGAGTTAAATTGCAAAAAATCCATGAAATAACAGCCACAATATGCAAATTGGCAAAGAAGAGGAAAAAACATGGCATGGAGTATTTGACTGGGGTGGGTTCTGGCTGGCTTCACTGCCGGTTCGCTCCTACGTGCACTTTGTGAGAGTGTGCTGGATGCGTGCTGCGCGCGAATGCACAGTTCAATTAAAATTGTTTTGTGGATGCACAGAACTAAAAAACAAGATGACGGCACGACTGGGGAACTGGTTCAGGAGTGTGGCAAGCCTGTAGGAGTCCTACGGGATTGGGCGGCATATAAATTTATTAAAAGTTAAAGTAAAGTGTATTGCTGCCGGTTCAAGTGACCCAGGCTGCCATACCACTACCGGTTCAGCCGAACCGGTAGGAACCCATCTCTACCTAGGATGTAAGTGTTTTTTCTGAACCTCTATAAGTGTTGCAGAAAGAATTAACCTTAATTAAATAGTAATCTTTGCTAGTATATTTTATAATATGCTAAGCCAGGGATGTCAAAATTGATTTCATTGAGGCCGCATCAGGGTTGTGTTTGACCAAAATGGCCAGGGTGGGCGTGGCCAGGGTGGGCGTGGCCAGGGTGGGCATGACCAGCATGACATAACCTGTGTTAGGAGGAGCCTGTCAAGTGCTCTGCCAGCAAAAAATGGCTCTCGAGCTCCATTTGTGTCTGCAGCAGCCTCCTACAACCTTCTGCAGTGAAAATGGAGTTTGGGGGAGGGGCGCATGAGTGCCTCGTGAGCTCCATTTTCACTGGCAGAAGGTTGCAGGAGGCTGCTGCAGACACAAATGGAGCTCGAGAGCCATTTTTTGCTGGCAGAGCACTTGACAGGCTCCTCCTAACACACCATGAGCCGATCCTTTGCTTTTCCCAGGGCAGCCCCACGGGCCAGATCTAAACACTCTGGATCTAGCTCACAGGACTTGAGTTTGACACCCTTATGCTAACTGATGCTCATGATCATGTTCTGCATATTACACAAAAAAAATGTTTTCCTTGTCCTATTAGATGTCTATCCCATCTTTCTTTAGCAGTGCAAGGAAATGCACTTTGCTCTCCTCCTCCTGTATTTTTCCTCGCAACAGTCCTCTGAGATAGGCTGACCTGAGAAAATGACTTGACCAAAGTCAGCCAGGAAGCTTCTCCTGCTTTAACATGTAAGTCATGTTTTTTGTTTTTGGTAAGTCCAACATTTAACATAAATCATAAATCCTAGTGGTGTAACACGAGTGGTGTGATGGCCTAGAGGTGGAGGTCTCGCCTCACAATCAGGAGACTGTAAGGTCAATCCTAGGTAGAGGCAGATATTTCTCTCTCTGGGCACAATGAGAATATATCTACTGAATATAACTCCACATTGACCACAGGAAGGGCATCTAGCCAGTAAACACTAAGCTCCACTCAGTTGCCCAGCCTCTAATTTGCAAGGGATTATGGGGTCATTAAATGGAGATGATGATACTGGTGTAACACACATAGCGTACTTTCATCTGAACAACAGGTGGGGTTGCTTATCCTGGCAAGTTAAAATGGCCTACCTTGAATGAACAGCATTTAGGCCAAGGGAATGACTACAGAAAACCTCTGCCATTATTTACTCCCATGTACAAACCAGGAGGCTCCTTTCTCTCCCCCAATCCTTCTCTCCCCACTCCCCCCAAAAAACAGCCAAAATACACAATTGTATTTCCTAAAAAAATTCAAAGGGATATAGATAAGAAAGGTAACATGGACTCCTTGTCATGGTAATGAAGATACAGGGGAGCTCTTCAGGTTCATGTCAGGGGTGAAATGCTAGCAGTTCTAATCTGTTCACCCAAACAGGTAGTAAAAATGCTACTGGTTTGGGCGAACCATTTTTTCTCATGAGAGTTGTGATGCACAATTTTTATTACCTAGAAAGCAGGATTTCCTGCTTTCTAGCTAATCAAAATTGTATGGCACAGAGGATTCCCCCTACTCCCTCGGTTTCACTGTTCGCTTACCTTTTCAGGCGTGCTTGGTAGTAGGCTCCGCCCACCTGCCTGAATCTCATCATGTCTGTTTTTGATGCTCCGCACATGTGAGCTCACTTTGCTACCAAACTGGTAGCAAAAGTAAGTGGATTTCACCCCTGGTTCATATAACTTCATCTTCTTGCGGAGAAAAACAAGTGGGCATGATTGGTAATGGAAACTAGTTTGATATTTGTTTGTCATAAGCTAGAATTCTGAACAAATCTGATTGACCAAACTGTGACCGAACTCTTTTCATAGGAATGAGTAAAAGATTATTTCCAAAATCAATTCCATAAGTAATATATATCTTGGACTTTGAAAGATATTGATATGCCATTGAAAAATAAAACTAAACTAGCGTATATGGTGTTTTTTCCTCCAGCTTCTCTTTTCCACAGAACCTGGGTAGAATATAAACAAAAAGTGCTGTTCTTTCCTCATAGTCATTACAAAACTAAAATGCAAATTCTTAGAAGTTCAACTCCTAATACAAGAAGGGCTTCTTAGCGGTTTACTTAGCTGAAAATAGAATAATTTTTCAATTAAATGAACCGAAGTGCAAAACATTAAAGAACAACAATTCATTCTCCTGAATTCTCAACCATGCTGTTTTAAGGTGGATTGACACCTAAAAGTCATGCACATATTTGCATTGACATTAAAGGTAAAGGTACCCCTCGCACATATGTGCTAGTTGTTCCTGACTCTTGGGGGCAGTGCTCATCTCTGTTTCAAAGCCGAAAAGCCAGCACTGTCTGAAGACTCTCCATGATCATGTGGCCGGCATGACTAAACTCCAAAGGCGCACGGAATACTGTTACCTTCCCACCAAAAGTGGTTCCTATTTTTTTCTACTTGCATTTTTACATGCTTCTGAACTGCTAGGTTGTCAGAAGCTGAAAAGAAGGGAAACAAGCTAGGGCTAGAACAGAGTGCTGCTCTTCTTTAAATAAAAAGAGATGCTTCTCTTGCAAGTGCAGGATTCAAGTTTCTTTTGAACCCCAACATGTAAGTAACAGTAAGAATCACAGAGAATTGCATATAACATATGTCTATAAAACATGCTGTAAAGAAATTGGCCATTAAAATAACAATTTGTTTGGCATAAAGCAAATAGGGTGTTAGGGAGAAGGTTATCAAGCATGTACTATCCTTTTAATGTGTCTTTTTTATTTTACTCATTTCTATAGGCCTGGCCATTGCAGATTGTGACTAATTCCTACAACTATTAGACTTTTCTTGGGAGCAACACTGTTACATTTAAAAGTTTCAAATGCCAATATTAAATTGTGAACAAAATAATAAAAATAGGCATCTGTGATGTAATTGTACACTCAAGAGCCAGCAGGCACACCTTCAATTTTATTGCCATCCTGCTGAGGAATGTTGATTAATAAAGACAAACAATGCAGACTCCCAGATTTTCAGGTGGTGGTGGTTTTTAAAGGAATGGCAGACAACAGAATATGAAATCCAAATGTTAGAGAAAAGTTAAATTTTACAAAAGGCTATGAATAGCATTGTTCTTGACCATACATATTCCCCAGCCTCTCCCTATGTTAAAGTTACCACCTAAATGATTATTGTGGCATCTTAAATGGATAATATATGCAGCTTAAGCTATTGTGGGCTAGACTGAATTATTTGAATTGACATTTACCATGTTTTACTGCATAATAAGTGTATTTGCCTTTAAGGTGCCAGATGAGTGCTTGTTGTTTTTACAAGCATGTGATAACAGAGTTATACTATCTAAAAATGGTTGCTTGGATCATTTTCCTACAAAGATATGCAAACATTTATTTCTGCTATTGCAGAGATTTATACGGATACATGTGCTAATATGATCCTGCCACGGCGGAGAACATTCTGAAATTCTGCTGATTCAACAGTTTTCTTTCAAATCACTACTCAGCCCGTGATATACATTTCTCGGTATTTGATGCTGATTCAAATATTGTTCTGTTTTCTTTTATCTGATACAATAAGATTTTGCTGGCAGACTCCAACGTCAGCTATTTTATACACAATGCATAATGAACAGCATAGCTTTTAATCCCATCAGAGCTATTCAATGCTTTCTAGGGCGGTTCTTTGCAGCTGTCACCTATATCAGATTTACATTCATATAACAGTGGAGGCAGTCAGAAGCATAGATCTTCAAACTGTTCCAAGCAATTAGAAAGCCATGTAAAGTTTTTAAGGTCACTAGGCTAAATGCATTGAAAAGCCCTAGCAGTGTCACTCTTTCACTAAAAGAAATTATTCTTAAACAAGCTTTGAAAAGTCATTAGTTTTGGTTGTACTCTCTAAAGCATTCTATCAGCTTTTGTCACCATTAGCAATATTCCCACCCACATTCTCTCATCCATATCACCAGAAAAATACAGATATTGGTAAAAATGGGAAATCAGATTTGTGAAGGCTAGGAAAATAACAAAGAAACCTATACATGCATGTTTTCTAACTATAATTTCCAGGATTAATCTGATGGATTTATTCCTCAATAGACACCCAGTATGATGTTAGTGTAATTATAATTTGTTATATAACCAATATACTTAACAAAAATAACTTAAACAAAAGCTGGCATTATCAAATACAGTAGTAAAATAATATCCAAATATTAATATCCTTTTTTTTTGCAAAATATGTACAGATTTATTTCTAGAACCAGGACTACATTTTTATTTTCTCATAAATATACCTACATAGAGATACATACTTGCTGAAAAGAGCAAACTCAGTGAGTATCTTTCTATAAATTTTCCAAACTTAATTCAGACCAGCACTTTCTATGAAGACAGAGGTCTAAAGTGAAACATCAATATAAACCTGGGATCCACAATAACTTGAAAGCAAAAAGAGAGAAACTGTACTCATTGTGAGCCATTTCTTCCACTTACAATCCCTTTATTTTACTCCCAAGACCCTAAGGCTAGAAGAATGTTTTCTTTACAACTATTGTTAACTATCTATTGCAGCATTCTGCTCTCTCACACACAATTCACATCAACCAAACCTAATGAGAACATACTCTATCCTCAGCAGTAAGGCACTTTCATACTTCACAGCTTGTGGTTTTGCGCTCTTTGAAACTTACTGCCTATTCAAGAAAGGCGGAAAAAGACACCACATGGTTTCATTCAACTTCTTTAGTTGAAATGCTAGGTTTTTTCAACAGGGATGGCTTAGATTAGAACTCTATTCACCAAATTGAGTTCCGGTATTGGAACTGAGTACATAAGCAGATCACATATTTTAGGGTTAACTGTCATTGAGAAAAAGAAGAAAAACTAAGTAAATGCACCAGATATATTTTTAAAAAAATCATATGCCCACCTGGACTGTTAATTGCAGATGAAACACAAGAGTCCTGTTACACTATTATTTTGACCATTTATATGCCTAATACAATTAGCTGTAAAATTCACATCATAGAAATCAACGAACATTAGTAGTTGTATACAGTAAAACATTTTCCAGCTGTACCAATGGTTCCCAGTTTCACACACACTCTACCACACACACACACATGCAATAATTATTCTGGCATTTAGCTATATAGTATTGATCAAAACAATTAAGTTTATCAATGTTTTACCAACCTCAATCTGAAATAGATTGATTCTTATTTTAAGGGAGTTACAGACCATTTACATGCCAAAGCCTTTCTGATTCTTCTATTTGCAAAAATAGATTTTTTTAAAAAATGTCACTTCCTTCTTACTTTATAAATAACAGAGGGGGGAAAAAGACCATCCAGATGTTGTTTGGAGTAGAAAACATGCAAACCATGTTATAAAGTAAAAGCATGAAATAATGCAATTCTGCAAAACTTTCTCATATGCGCATACAAATCCATTTTAAAAACAGGTTTTAACTTATCTGCTTGCATAAATCAATTGTCTCACATCTACCCAGGCAAAGGAAGGTTGTAAACAGATTACCTTCCATCTTGCCTTTTAAATTCCACAAAGTCCGGTGGAAGAGAACATTAAACGTAGCAGGCAAAATCTCATTCACATGCAGCTCCAAAGGAAAAACTGGTACTTACAGAACTCTAAAGTAAAATGTCCCAGTTTCTCTTACAGGTTACAGCAAATCAAACAAAGATCTCAGCTCTCAGACACAGCTTCCCCTTCCCTGATCAACCAGGCAGAACAGGCCCTTATGGATTGTCTATGCAGCTGGGAGATAATGGAACCATATTCTCAGCTGGGACTGGAGAAGCCTAACCGCTCTCTTCTGAGTCCTGTGTGTCTCAGCACACAACAGCATTAATCAGGATATACAGTGCTCTGCTGCTTTATGCCTTCCCCTCCCCCAAGGACCTGAACAATTAGTAGATGAATCAAAAATGCACGTTAGAAGACCTTGCACACATACGGACATATACTGTTATCCCTGTTAAGGGACAGTCAAATGGGGGCTCATTCAATGATGAAGAATTTAAAAGGCTGATTGTTAATTAAAACCAAACATATTGCAAAGAGATGATAGAGAGATAGAGTGGGGGGTGGCACAGCTCATGAATTTCAGTAATCTTGCTATGGACATATAATAGTTGATTATATAAATATCTGAAATTAAACTGAATACGGTCTTTATCATCTATATACAGTACATGCCTTTTCCACAGCCTGTTTTAACTACTGCAGGGAACTCTCCATGGTATTTTGCACTGAAATGTACAAGATGCAATCTTCCTATTTCCTGAATTGAGAATGGGTGGAGTCTTGGTGGTGAGTAGTAAGAATTCAGTAAGAAAAACTTATTTTACTGTATAAATGGAAGTAACATTTATTCTAATAATGGCATATATATATTTTCCTGATGCTGCATTCCTTAGAAATAGTTAGTATATAACAAACCACCACAACATCCACTATCATCATCATTTCATGTTTTACTTTTAGGATTAGGACAAATAACAAATGGTAAAAGTTGAAGCATTAACATATATTAAAATAAAAAATATATAAAATATGAAATGCAATAAAATACTAATAAAGTATTTAAACAAAATATCTGAATTTTTACTTAATAGTTTTAATGCTATATTTGGAAGAGATTACTATCAAACATATATTTCTGATTAGATTAAATTTCCAACTCAATTTATTTTTCAGATATCAATTAGATAGTAAAGAAAAAATGGATAGTTGTTGAAAGGGCATCATGATAGCTGAATAAGGAATGTATTTATCTAGTAACCAGTAAAAATAATAAGGATCTTTATATAACTGGAGTAAAATGAAAGTCTTACCATAAATCTTCAATTGCTGTGAAAAATAAAACCTAAATGCCTTGTTGTTATTATTTGCATTCTTCAGCTGTTTAAAAATTCTATTTTTCAAGTATTCTGGGTGAGTGGCATAAAATTAATTAAACAAATATTTGAATAAACCATGAGCTGATTGTCACTGTAAAAGGTACACAACTGGAAAATGAGCAAGAAATACAATACAATACAATACAATACAATACAATACAATACAATACAATACAATAGCAGAGTTGGAAGGGACCTTGGAGGTCTTCTAGTCCAACCCCTCTCTAGTCAGGAAACCCTATACCGTTTCAGACAAATGGCTATCCAACATCTTCTTAAAGACTTCCGGTGTTGGGGCATTCACAACTTCTGGAGGCAAGCTGTTACACTGATTAATTGTTCTGTCAGGAAATTTCTCCTCGGTTCTAAATTGCTTCTCTCCTTAATTAGTTTCCACCCATTGCTTCTTCAGGTGCCTTGGAAAATAGTTTGACTCCCTCTTCTTTGTGGCAACCCCTGAGATATTGGAACATTACTATCATGTCTCCCCTAGTCCTTCTTTCTATTAAACTAGACATACCCAGTTCCTGCAACCATTCTTCATGTTTTAGTCTCCAGTCCCCTAATCATCTTCCAAGTGTTGCCTTACCAAGGCATTATAAAGTGGTATTAACACTTCATGTGATCTTGATTCTATCCCTCTGTTTATGTAGCCTAGAACTGTGTTGGCTTTTTTGGCAGCTGCTGCACACTGCTGGCTCAGATTTAAATGGTTGCCCATTTGATCCCTTTCACAGTTACTACTTTTGAGCAAGGTACCACCTATACTGTACCTGTGCATTTTGTTTTTGTTGCCTAAATGTAGAACCTTACACTTTTCACCATTGAATTTCATTTTATTAGATAGTGTCCAATGTTCAAGTTTGTCAAGATCCTTCTGTATCTTAAGCCTATCTTCTGGAGTGTTGGCTATTCCTGCCAGTTTGGTGTCATCTGCAATTTTGATGAGTTCCCCATTTATTCCCTCATCTAAATCATTGATGAAGATGTTGAAGAGTACTGGATCTAAAACAGAGCCTTGGGATACTCCATTGCATACTTCACTCCATGTAGATGCAGTTCCATTGAGGACTACACATTGAGTACGGTTGGTCAGCCAGTTACAAATCCATCTGGTGGTGATGCTGTCTAACCCACATTCTTCTACTTTATCTAGTAGTATATTACGGTCTACCTTATCAAATGCCTTACTGAAGTCCAAGTAAACTATATCGACAGCATTCCTCTTGTCCACTAATTTTGTCACATTATCAAAGAATGCAATAAGATTAGTCTGGCATGATCTGTTTTTGACAAACCCATGTTGGCTTTTGGCTATTACTTTGTTTGCTTCTAGGTCTTCACTAACTCGTTGCTTGATTAACTTTTTCTATCATTAGTGCTTTTGAAGGATTTGATTATCTTTTTTCTATCATTAGGACTTTTGAAAGAGTTGCAGTGTTGGAGTATTGTGGCAAATTGGGCTCAAATTGTAAAGTTAATGATGTTGATTATAGCATAAACTGTTAGCTAGAAGAACTAAGTGAATCAAATGAATTAAATTTTTATTTTAGTTACTATGTGTGTAGCATCTATACACTTATATAGTTATAGATCAGGTGTGTCAAACTCAAGGCCTGAAACGTGGTCAGATCCAGGGTGGAAAATGTAAGGGGCCAGTCTGTGTCACTTCATCCTGGTCTACCCACATTGCTTCATCCTGATCTATCCCCAGCACTTTGTCCCAATCTACCCAATGCAAAGAGAAATAATCAGGCCAGCATGGCTTTTGCCTGGTCTACCCAATGCAAAGATGAAACATGCCATCAGTTTGGGGAGTGGCATCAAGCTGGCTAGACCCACTCAGTCAACCACACCCACCCACTCAGCCATGGCCAGTGAGTGGCATCAAGCTGGCCACACCTACCCAGTCAGCCATGCCCAGCCAGTCCCTGAGGTCAACCACATCCCTGATGCGGCCCTCAATGAAATTGAGTTTGACACCCCTGTTATAGACTAAGTGAATAAATGATTAACAGGGTAATTAAATGATGACAAAATAAATTAGCAAAATCTGGTCAAGTATTTGATATGGTATATTCTTTACAAGCATAATGGGTCAAGAAGCTCAAGAAGCTTTTACCAATTTGAGATTTGAGACTGATAGTGAGAGTTCTAATAATTCACATTTTCAATATTCCCTGGTAAAAACTGCAAAGATATAATACTTAGCGCATTAAGGCAGTGGTTATAAAATGTATATCCTCTTATGGAAAGTCACAAAATTGCCCTAGGCATGGGAGTTGAGTAAAAACTTTTGAATATTGCCAAACTTACGAATTGTTTTTTCTTGTTTCCTTCCTTTCTATAGAATGAGGCATAAAAGTTTTTGAAATGCTAACAATACTGTATTCCAGAAGGTAATATTGGTATAATAGAGTGTTACTTTCTGACATTTCTATATACAGCTATCTATTTTACAAAACATTTATCCTCTAAAACCCATTGCTGTCAAAAATGTTCATAAAGTTTGCAGTTTGCTTTGACTAAAATGTAATGTATTTTGTGTATTGTGTATTGTGTATCTTAATGCAACTAAAATAACTAAAGCTGTAAGTAGTGTATGAAAATGGCTGCCTCAAAAATGTCAATTCATATTGAAGGATTTATGCAAAAGTAAGTAAGCTTGTTCTTGCCAATAAAAATATAGTTCTAAAGTTTATTTTTATTTCTAATAAAACAATTTCATTTCATAATGTTGTGAAGTTCTCTAATTGTTTTGGTAAATATGCACATTACAATGTGATTATTAAAAAAATAAATAGTAAATATACTGTATTGCCAAACCCTAACTCAATGAAATAATATTATATCATAAAAATGACTTAATTATTATATCATAAAATGGGGGTGTTAGTAATGAAATATTTAGAAACACTGCATTAAAATAATATGTTACTAGATATTAGTTTTTGCTAAATTACATTTTTTTCAGTATCTTTTTAGGAAGTATTACAATAATGGCTCAGTGTTGAGATATTCTTGAATAAAATTATGATTATCTTCAATAAGCCAAATTTGAGCTTTTTTTATATCACCTGTTTAATTTTGCTGTTTAATCTACTTGAACAAGTAGAATCAGGTACAATCTATTGCATTGTTGACTGCATCTCCAAAGTGGTCTGATAGTTGTACTAAAACTGGGTTTTTTTCCAAACTGGGCAAACAACTTCTAAATGTATGCAGTTAAAAAAAGATATTAAAAACCACAAATTTGAGATGATGACCTGAACATAACCTCTAATGTCTTGGACCTGCGATAGGTCACTTACATACCATGTTTCCCCAAAATTACAACATGTCCTAATAATAAGACCATACCATATTTTTCCCGTGGACAAAAATATACACCCTTCCCCAATAATAAGCCCCCTGTACACCCCCCCTCCAGCCAGGCAGAGTGCCACTCACCAACCTAGCAATACCATGAAGGCGCAAAGCCGCAGGAGCCGGGGGGGAAAAGGCACTCACATTGCTTGATGCCTTGGGATACTGCTAGGTTAGTGGATGGCGTTGTGCCGAGCTGGAGCGGGAAGTTGCCAGGCAGCTGCTCTCATGAGCAGTTGCCTGGCAACACCCCTTTACAGCTGGGCAGAGCGCCACTCACCAACCCAGTAATATCCCAAAGGTGCTAAGCCGTGTGGCACTCTGCCCAGCTGGAAAGAGAGGTTGTACAAGCACTTGTTCTGCCTCTAGCTTGCGTGCCTCCCTGCCTCGCCATCCCCAACTCTCCCTACAGGGCTAGGCCAGGACGCCACCATCGCCCTGCTGCGGCCGCCACCATGTCCTGAGCATAACTGGCTTCCAAACTCCGGAGATCCGCTGCTGAGTCTTCTGGCAGCAGCCACTCCGGGACTATGCTCTATGGTTGTGGGCTGGCTGTTGGAAGACTCTTCCCGCTCATGAGCATGGTCACCTAACTGCGGCTTTGTTGCGCTGCTGCAACAGTGTAACATAGCCGTTTGCCCCTGAGGCTGTGCCTGGCTCTTCAGGCACCCACTCGCAAGAGAGCAGCCACCTGGCAACCCCAAACCAATAAGCCCCTGCCGATAATAAGGCCCAAGCCAAAAAAAAATGGGGGGGGTCAAAAGAAAATAAGACCCTGTCTTATTTTAGGAAAAACACGGTATGATGTAAAGATTCATTTTTAATGTTTAATTATTATTCCTCTCCTAAGGCTTGAAATAGTTAATACTATAAAATATGGATATGGATTTCAGGAATTTCAGAAAGCTTGACATTCAGAAGAATCAGCCATCAATAAACACATAAAGATAAACTACACTTACACTTTATTCAAACAGAGAATAAAAAGCTAAGAAGGAAACTGTATGCTTGTTACATTGAACCCATGGCAGTAATAATAAATGATCCAACATTGTGGGACTCAAAGTAGATATACATATACCTGATGTGTAGACATAGATATCAACATCACCATAGGCAAAGATATAATTTTTATTTATGTACTTATTTTTTTAAAAAAATTATACTAATTGCTATCAAAGTCCATTGAGTGAAAACAAGAAAATTATTAGAATTGAGTTAACATTGAAATGTGGTGATTGAAAAAAAGTGAAATTCAATAAAATTGAAATTGACTAAGCTCTTCTATTTGTCCGTTTCAGTATAAATGCACAACTGAATCATTAATGTGAGAGTAAAGCAATAGTGGTTAAAAAGGATTTTAACAGTATCTGCTGTTCTGACAAAAAAAAAACACCTTAGTGAAATTAGAAATATTTACATAAATTGATAACAACCTACATGGATTCTGTAGTACACAAACCCACTTCTCTTAATTACCAATTCAAAAGAAAAGGGTAGGGGAAGGACAGATTCACAACTTAAAATACTCCAAGGCCTTCATAAAAATCTCATTAAAAAGGAAATTTGAACCTCCTTACATAAACAGTCTTCTTCATTTTCTATTTGTAAAATACAGGGCCATTAATCTCTTCTGTCTCATATGTAAAATGGTTATAGCAGTGATAATTACCTACTCCACAGGGGTGTATGGAGCCTTAGTTAATATTTAAAATATAATTTTGTATTTAGGGACAGATAGTACTAAGTATAATTCAGTTTATTATTGCCCTTATAATAGTCACTTTCAACAATATTTCATTATGTATGCTAAACGCAGCATGGCCCCTTCTTGATTTTATGAAACACTCATGTTTTCTAAATGTATATAACAATTGTTTGTAATTGTCATAAAAATAATAGGGCTCACAAGTTTCTTTTAATGACACTAAGTAAGGCATTATTCAACTAACTTTGTCAATTCAAGACACTTGTACATAACAGCCAAAGTTAAATGAATTTGCTTAAATATCTATTAAGTAAAGTTTTTTTTTCATTATGTGAGATTAAGTAAGATTACTAAGAGGTTCAAGTGAACAATTTAGTTCCTGGAAAACTTAAGTAGGATAAAAGAAGGGGGGGGGACAAGACATTGTCCTTGTACAATTTAGTTAGTATAGTATTGTTTAGGAATGCATAGCAACATTGTCATACTTACAATACTTACACCAAGAAAGGAAAATTAAAAACAGAATAATAAAAAGTAGGAAATACTATATTACAGGTGGAAATGCACAAACATATGGAGGTTGGAGGCCACAAATAGAGTATTTTCTCTACCACTTTACAACACAAACACAACCAAGAGAAGAGAATATTTGTAGCTCTGGGTTGAAATGAGAAGCCCTTGATGATCTCTGAGCATGTCTGTTTTCTGATATGTCATTACCCAATTAGATAATACCTTCACTACACTGTTACCTACTTGGGTAGTTACATATCTGCAAGAAAACAACCAAACTCAGAGACCACCAACCACCAAGGAACTCACAAACACAATTTGCAAAAGAATTCAAAACGTGTACTTACTGTACTTACATCACACACACACACACACACACACGCACACGCACACACGCATACACACACACACAAACTTTCAAATGACTTTATATCACTGACATAAAGGTAAAGGTTCCCCTCGCACATATGTGCTAGTCATTCCCGACTCTAGGGGGCGGTACTCATCTCCGTTTCAAAGCCAAAGAGCCAGCGCTGTCCGAAGACGTCTCCATGGTCATGTGGCTGGCATGACTAAATGTCAAAGGCGCATGGAACACTGTTACCTTCCCCAAAACTACTTAATTTTTACATGCTTTTGAACTGCTAGGTTGGCAGAAGCTGGGACAAGTAACAGGAGCCCACTCCATTACACGGCGCTAGGGATTCGAACCGCTGAACTGCTGATCTTTCTGATCAACAAGTTCAGCATCTTAATCACTGAGCCATAGACGGGTCTATGTCTCCTGACATAGACCCTTCCTAAATATAGCAGTATGTAGAAATCTTCTATCCAATAAGCTGGTATTTTCATCATATACTTTAACTTAGGGCTAAGAATAAGCAAAATATTCAATGCTACTTTTCTACCAGGCCAAGCTGAAAGAGTGAAAAAGAAAAAGAAAAGGATTCATCAGCATCCAGTTTAATTTATATAATTTATTAACTTACTTTTAATAAAATTGTATCATCATCATTATCTAAAATCATTCTGTATTGTGTATGTCCATGTACCCTGTGATACAATATTGTCAAATCCATCCTCTTGCTCTTTTTCTTCGTTTGTGGAAATCTTTTCAAACCTATTGCCCAGCTGTTTCTAACTCCTGTCAGGATCTGACAGCAATTGTGTGGAAGAAATTGTAAACTCAATTTGTCTGGAAATTGTCACTTTTCAAAATAAAAACTAAAGTCCAATTTGTGGATGAGTGCAATTTAGACAAAAAGAAGAGGGGGAAGAGAAAATAGTTTCTTGGTTGCTATGAAACAACTAACTATAGTAAGAAGGAAGTTCAAGTTACATCAAAGAATGTCCATACTGTTAGGATTTTTTTTTTTTTACTTGAGTGAAGGCAGCTGTAAAATATATAGCAGAATGGTATTTGATTTGGATGTCTGCTTGGGCAAAGCTTTTGCATGTGTGTATGCAAATTGTGTGCATGTGTGCCTTTGAGATAGCCTTGACTCCTGGCAACTGCTGTAGTGGTTTGCTTGGCAAGATTCCAGGTGTGTTTTTGCTGTTGCCTACTTCCCTAGGGCTGAGAGAAAATGATTGGCCCAAGGTCACCCAGGTAGCTTCATGTCTAAGGTGGGTGTTAGAAATCACTGTATCCAGGTTTTTAGCCTGGTTCCCTTAACCCCTAGACCAATCCTATCTTCTCCCTAAACTGGGCTCTTCCATTATCAGGCTTCTTGCCTGTATGGAATCCGGCAGATAAATTAATAAAAATAAATGGATTAAAAGCATGACATAACAAGAACTGCTTACAGCCACGGCATCATTTTGAAGACCCAGCTACTTCCAGAACACGTCAAGAATTTGGCTCAAGGACTTCCTTGTCAATAAAAAGTAAAGATGGTAAGAATTTTCTAGTACTACTAGGAAGATAATTCTCAGATAACACATTCACTGCTTGCATTTATTTTTCACAGTGTAGCCCCATTTATTGATATGTGAAAGAGTAAAAAAATGAAGGAATCTGAATCTTTGGATAAAAATTTGCCCTTTATCAAATTTGACAACATAGAAATGGTGGATGTCCCAAAACAGATGCTCCATCAAGTATTTCCAGTTTCTCAATACAGTCATCAGGATAGTCAATAAGCCATCAAGTGTTCCTTCTCTGCTCTTCCATCACACACACACACATACTGAAAACCTTTCAGTATGGAAGATAATAACCCCAAGAAATAAATGTTTTAATTTGTTTCAGGATGCCCAATAGTTTCAGCAGTCTCTCTCTCTCTCTCTCCCTCCCTCTCTCTCTCTCTCTCTAACAGCATTTTCAGATGGAGTTTTCAGAAGATTCCCTCGGGAGATCAATAGCTCATCTTCTCTTTAATATAGTTTCCATTCCCTTGTGACTCAGGTATATTCTGTCTTACTTTCCACCCCCACTCCCGATTCCCAGTACAATTCCTTTTCAAACTCTAAGCCTTTTGGAAATATCATATTAACCATATTAATCCTAACTTTCTGATTAATTTGCCTACTTTAGAAAAATCACTAATTGAACTTTAGAGGTAGAAACTACAAGTCAAAGATCTCAGATTATTTAAAAATATTTTAGTTTTTTATTTATTTTAAAAAATTATATAGTCTCCCATCCTTCCACTTTAGGCAGTGAATAGAAATGTATGCCCATTCTATGCTATTATAATCCCTAGTTCCCAAAAGGAATTCATCTATTTTAATCCTAGTACTGATTCAATTAAAGATGTTTGGTTTAGCATCTGCATTTAATGTACCTATATTTCTGTATAGCTTACTTACTTGAAAGAACAAAAAATAAATTATATCACAATTATCACCACAAGAATTTATATATCTTCTGTTATTGTTTCTAACATCAGATGCAAAGGATATTAATCAATACTCATGCTCAGTTCTGTAAGTATCATTTGAATTTTTTTTATTTTGATTTATTATTACGTTATTAAAAAGCTGAGGGCTGTGACCATTCACAATGGTACTTCTTCCTACCCCACCCAACCCAATCCTATGAGTGGGATTGGATTTATAAGAAAATGGCTGGTCCAAAGTTACTCAGCCAGCTTTCATGCCTAAGGCAGGAGTAGAATTCACAGTCTGCTGGTTTCTAGCTTGGTGTCTTAATCATTACAACACTCTGACTCTCAGCTTTGACAGATTTAATAAATCTTTCTAAATGAATTGTATCAGTTCACTCAGATGCCTGTTTTTCCTTTCCTTTCCTTTCCGTGTGTGTGTGTGTGTGTGTGTGTGTGTGTGTGTCCTTTGCTCTTCTCTCATATTCCAAATTTGCTCCAGCAAATCTACCAAACTAATATAACAGTTCTGAGACTTAAGCAGCTGGTGGAATGAAACTAAATTATCAGTTCCACAGACTGATGCTATTCTATCCAACAAAGAATACCATGGTATAAAATCCATAATATAAGTTTTGAATCCCATCTTATTGATTATTCAATTCCACTTATAATTTCAGTTGAGAAGGGTTTTTTTATAACTTTTATGTCAACACACTTTCTTAAAAACTGAATGTTTAACTTATGTACATTATTTCAATCTGTTTTTTTTAAAAAAAGTAAGTCTCATTGTGCTTGCCTAAATATATTTCCATGAACCTAACTGGGGGGAAAGCCACGGCTGGAAAGAACTATAGTACCGTACTATATTTTTTACCTTTTGCAGGGAGATAGACATTACTTGGTATAATCTCATATGCAAATAAAATGGAATACTGGAGAATGTTTTGATAGTTACTTTAAAATGATGGAAGTTTTAGTAGTCTCCTCTAACCTATTTCCTTTAACATATTGGACTTTGTATTCAATTGTTCCAGTATAACAGAAGTCTAAACACACACACACACACACACACGCTTATCATGAATATTTGTCATTCTTGCTGAAGGTTATAGATACGGGAATGCTGCTGTATAGAAAAGTATTGTGGCAATATATAAAATTTCATAGAACAAAATTGCATCTATTGAAACAAATAGATGAAGAAAGATCTTTGACAGAATTTATTTATATCTCTATTTATTTTTCTTCATGGTCAGCAGAATTGTCTTCACTCTGTAAGCTGGATATATGATGCCTTTTTAAAAGATGCTTTAACATATATTTTATATTATTTCATATTTTATCTTTGTTGGAGAAACCGTTACAGATTACTTTGCTAGCAACATTAGTTTGTGCACACAAGTCCTGTTGTTATTATTGCCTTGTAGGAATCTGCTGAAAATATTGATACATTTTCCAAGTAAAAGCTGACAACAATAATCTATTACTTAAATATTCAATTTGTTAAATTATTTCTATACAAAAATACTTCTATGTTCAAAAATATGCTTGTGTTCAAGATACGAAAATGTAAAACTTTTATCCTAATGTATTTCTAAGAATATATTCATGAAGTTGTAAAGTATTTGGGTAATCAC
This sequence comes from Thamnophis sirtalis, assembly GCF_051295495.1. Lineage (NCBI taxonomy): Eukaryota > Metazoa > Chordata > Lepidosauria > Squamata > Natricidae > Thamnophis > Thamnophis sirtalis. The sequence goes on along the minus strand of NW_028261383.1, from coordinate 53,399,280 downwards.
CATGAGCCGTGGTGGTACAGTGCTTAGAATGTAGTACTGTAGGCTACTTCTGCTGACTGCTGACTGCACTATTTTGGCAGTACCAGTCACATGGGCTCAAGGCTGACTCAGCCTTCCATCCTTCCGAGGTTGGTAAAATGAGGACCCAGATTGTTGGGGGGCAATATGCTGACTCTAAACCTCTTAGAGAGGACTGCAAATCCCTGTGAAGTAGCATATAAATTTAAGTGCTATTGCTATTTGTTTATGTATCAAGATTTGAAACTGACCATCTCCCTCACAGAAGAATTCTGAGAAGTGTACAAGTAAAATATCAAGACATAAAAACTGTATTAAAATGTTTACAAGAGGCAAAAATAGCTAAACATTATGATTAATTAAAAAATTAAAAGGCAGGGTAGGGCTTTTAAGGGACAATTAGTGTACTCCTTGTGAGTCCCAAGCAAGACAGCAGAGACAAATCTTTATATAATAAAATCTTGTGCTATAATTGAATAATAATTGTTCTCTATGGTGTTTTGCCTTAAAATGTATTTGTTAAATTGTTGACTTTATGCATAATACAGACCTTAGGATTTGTTAATAATATTCACAAACAATAACAAAAATTCAATAAAAAGTAATAAACTGTTCACTGATTCATCAGCTCAGTTGTCCAATTACAAAGAAATACATGAACATGAATTTTGGACATAGTAGCTCTGCTTTCTTGAAGTGTTCAAAAATGCTTATTGTTATCTAAATTCTAAAAGACTTCTGTAGACATAGAGATGAAAGCATACTATTTCCTTCTTCATTTATATAAATTTGAAATTTGATTTCCAAACCTCTGTGGACACTATGGACAAACTGTATCTAAAAATGATGGTACCCTGACTGAAATAACTTTGAATAATATAATACAAATGCAAAACTTTTCTTTTCATGTATGACTGTATGGGCATTACATAAATAATGCCATGGTTGAATAAGATGGCTGGTGCAAGCCACCAATCTGTCAGCTATTTTCAGTGGTATAAATGAAATATGAAATAGAAAGCCCGATAGTTATATTAAAATGAATTTTCAAACATAACATACATCTTCTTTTAATGAACTGTGACTTCCAAGCAGTTTTATGCTTATAGGAAGATTATTAATTTTACTCAATTATAGCTGAACCAGATGTCTAAATAACATAAAAAATATTTCAGTTTCATAACTAACAGGAGCATATTATGAAAAGCAGAATATGGTCATACGCCAAATAAAATTTAATGCATATTGACAGCTCTGTGTGAGGCAATGGTAATATGAATAATGATCTCTTCTGTATTATTTATTATATCTTCTTACCTATGAATTTCAAAATACATATTACCCAAAATGGTGCCTATTTAGACAAAATTATGAGATGCAAAAGTTTCTGCATTTCATGAAAGTACAAATAATTTAATCAGAAGTTATTACTCTACAAGTTAAAGACATTTGCTACTTCTGTTTGATTTTTAACTTTAATAATGGGCTCTTCGTTGTATGAAATTATTTGCTGACTTGACACAATAAACAAAAATGAAGTCTAATTATTGTCCAATATATATAGAGTAATCAGTGATGACTACAGTATTCAAATCATAAGCAATTATAAAATATGCTTCTGGAAGATATCCACAAAACAAACACAGAATTATAGAGAGTTAATTGTTTTGGATTTATTAATTGACAAGGTACACAGAAGATGAATGCTAGAAGAAAAATAAAAGGATTGAAATATTTGTGAAGGCCCAATTAGCCATGTGCATTATGGCTAAAGCTGCGCATGTGCGAGACCGGAAGATGGCGCCCAGGCGTTTTGCTCCGATCTGACGAGGCGAGCAAACGCTGAAAAAAGCCTAAATATCAATCAACTTTGACTCTCCAGGAGGGTCCTGGGGATGTCCGGAATTCGAGGGACCCGAGGAGCCCAGACCTTGACGGGGGTCGCCGTTTTTGGGCGACCCCGGACTGTACAACTTCGGAGGTCTGTTTTACCTGCTGTTTTGTCTGCTGGGAGCGGCCTGCGTTATTCGGCGGTGGGGGGCGGCGGCGTTATGTCGGCGTCTCCCAGCGCCTTAACCGATTTCATCGGGCCTGAAAGGGAGAGAAAACCAGCTCAGACTGAACCAGCTGAACCAGCCCAGACCTTTGCGGGGGTCGCTGCTTCTGGGCGACCCCGGACTGCACAACTTTGGTGGTCTGAAAGCCGTGAGCTGCTTGCATTACTCGGTGGGGGGGGCGGCGCCACGTTTGCTACAACGGCAGCGTTTTTCGGCGATCTAGGCGATTTCATCGTGCCTATTGAGCTGCCTCACTGGGGCTTTGTAAGACCATTATTGCTCTGGAGGGAGAGAGGACGAATTGAACTAATGTGGGGTCTGAGCAGATTGGATGGGCGATTTTCTCTTTTGATGTTGCATCGGCCCCTCCGGACAGCTGCCCTTACTATCCAGCCTCACTTTCCTTCCAGCATCGCCTCCTCCCTCCCTTGCCCCTGCTCGGTCAAGTGGCCCTCTGGACGCATTTTACTCTTTGCCCTCCCTGGTTGCGGTGAGGCTTTTCCCTGCGTCTTCCATCTACCATCTGACGCCCCCCTACTGTGGCATTTTAACCCTTGCCCACCTTTGGTCACAGACTTTGGATTTTCAGCCCCGCTAGCTCAGTTCCATCTGGCTTTAAACATTATTAACACGACCACCTGTTACCATCTCTGGGACTATATCTGGGGCATCGCTTGTGGAAGAAGACCCCCTGTTTTCCCCAATTGTTCCGGACTCTTTGGACCTATTCAGACCTGTAAAAAAGGGGGACGTGAGTTACGCCCCTGTATACCCTCTCTGGACCAGAACTGGACGCTAATTATTATTGAGAGCCAATTGGCTCTGCCTGGACTCGCACCCTAATCAACTGCGCAATCCACTTTTTCTCTCTTTTCTCTACCTCTTCTTTTCTTACTTTGTATGGGATATGTTAGTGGTATGTATGTAATTGAATGAATGATCCCACTTTTTATTGCCATTATTGTTGTATTTTTATGTTTTTAACTTACGTGGGAATTGTTTGGGAGAGTGTTTGAGTATGTATGATTCGGAGGGCCTGCCGGGAGTGGCGGGGGCGATGGGGGTGGTTGAGGGGACCAGCGACACAGGAGAGGGTCGGGGTATTGCGGTCGTAACAGGGAGGGGCAGATACGGCGGGGACTTTAGGGCAGGCCATTACCGGGGAAGGAGGGTTCGCTACATTGCAGAGATCCCTCCTTCCGGCCCTAGGAGTCCCACTCCAAGACCAGATGGCGTGAGTAGTCAGGACCCTGGTCTCAGGCTGTTGTCGCTAAATGCCAGGTCTGTTGTCCATAAAGCTCCTCTCGTCCGGGACTTAATTTTAGACGAGAGGGCAGACCTGGCATGTATTACTGAGACCTGGCTGGGCCCAGAGGGAGGAGTCCCCCTTGTAGAACTGTGCCCAGAAGGATTTCAGGTGCTGCATCAGCCTAGAGCCCAGGGAAGGGGTGGAGGTGTGGCCGCCGTTATCCGGGAGTCGTTAGTTCCTCGTAGGGTCCCTGCTCCGGAGATTGTCGGGTGTGAGTCTTTGCTGTTAAAGTTGGACCTCAAGGGTCAAGTGGGTCTGCTGCTAACGTACCTGCCTCCCAACAGCGTTGCAGCAGCCCTCCCCTCGCTCCTCGAGTCGGTAGCCGAGCTGGCAATTGAGTTCCCTAGGCTGATGGTCCTGGGGGACTTCAATTTGCCGTCGCTCGGTGAAAGCTCTGACGGGGCGCAGGAGTTCATGGCTTCCATGACAGCCATGGGCTTGACCCAAGTAATTCGAGGCCCAACCCATTCAGCGGGACACATGCTTGACCTCGTATTTCTCTCGGAGCAGTGGATTTGTGATCTTGGTCTGAGGGGGAGTGACATCATACCCCTGTCGTGGTCAGACCACTGCCTACTGAGGCTCGACTTCCGGAGGCCAAACCCCCACTATAGGGAGGAGGAACCGACCAGGTGGTTCCGCCCCAGGCGTCTTATGGAGCCGTTAAGGTTCCAGACAGAGCTTGGGGTTATTCCTGACACTCTCGCCCACAGTCCGGTGGAGACTCTGACTGCTGCGTGGCACTCGGCAGCGTCGGAGGCCCTCGACCGGATTGCGCCACTGCGGCCCCTCCGAGACAGCGGATCCCGGAGACCCCCTTGGTTTACCGAGGAGCTCCGGGAGATGAAGCGCCGGAGGAGATGCCTAGAGCACCGTTGGAGGTCCGACAAGTCCGAATCGAACCGAGCAATGGTAACCACCTGCACCAGGGAATACACCAGGGCACTCAGGGCAGCAAAAAGATCATACATAGCCACCCTGGTTGCATCCGCTGAGTCCCGTCCGGCCGCCCTGTTTAGGGTAACCCGCTCCCTACTGAACAAAAGGGAGGCGGGGGAACCCTTGCAGGGCAGAGCCGAAGAATATGCCCAATTTCTAGCGGACAAAATTGCTCGGTTTCGGTCGGACTTGGACTCCATTCCTGCAGTTCCAGCCGAGACACTGGGGGACCGAGTAGAACAGCTCTGGGTTGAGTTTCAGGATGTTACCCCCGGGGATGTGGACAAGGCCATGAGAGCTGTAAGTACCTCCACCTGTGCTTTGGATCCGTGTCCCTCATGGTTGGTCAGGGACTGCAGTGAGGTGACACGAGGCTGGATCCAGGCGGTTGTGACCGCCTCCCTTCGGGAGGGGAACTTCCCCACCGCACTGAAAGCGGCGGTGGTGAGACCCCTCCTGAAGAAACCATCCTTGGATCCGGCTGTCCTTAATAGTTATCGCCCTGTCTCCAACCTTCCCTTTCTGGGAAAGGTTGTCGAGAAGGTGGTGGCCTTTCAGCTCCAACGGTCCTTGGAGGAAGCAAACTACCTAGACCCCTTCCAGTCAGGCTTCAGACCCGGCTACAGCACAGAAACCGCTTTGGTCGCATTGATGGATGATCTTTGGAGAGCCAGAGATGAAGGACATCCCTCCATCCTGGTCCTCCTTGACCTCTCAGCGGCTTTCGATACCGTCGACCATGGTATCCTTCTGCGACGACTGCGGGAGGTGGGAGTGGGAGGCACCGTGTTACGGTGGTTCTCCTCCTACCTCTCGGACAGGTCGCAGTCGGTGTTAGTGGGGGGGCAGAGATCGTCCCCTAGGCCCCTAAATTATGGGGTGCCTCAGGGGTCGGTCTTATCCCCCCTACTATTCAACATCTACATGAAACCGCTGGGAGAGATCATCCGCAGGCACGGGATCAGATACCATCAATATGCGGACGATACTCAATTGTATCTGTCCGCCCCGTGCCAACTCAATGAAGCGGTGGATGTGGTGAGCCGGGGTCTTGAGGCCGTTATGGACTGGATGAGGGTTAACAAGCTTGTGCTCAACCCGGAAAAGACCGAGTGGCTGTTGTGTTTTCCTCCCAAAGATTTGACTAATATACCATCACTCAGGCTGGGGGGTCAAATTCTATACCCCTCAGAGAGGGTTCGCAACTTGGGAGTCCTCCTGGATCCGCAGCTGTCATTTGACCACCACCTAACGGCTGTGACCAGGGGGGCATTCGCCCAGGTTCGCCTGGTGCGCCAGTTGCGACCCTTCCTGAATCGGGAGGCTCTCACAACAGTCACTCGGGCCCTAGTGATCTCTAGGCTGGAATACTGCAATGTGCTCTACATGGGGCTGCCCTTGAAGAGCATCCGGCGACTTCAGCTAGTGCAGAACGCAGCCGCGCGAGTGATTGCGGGTGCTCCTCGATTCACCCGCATAACACCTATCCTCCGCGAGCTGCGCTGGCTACCTGTCGATCTCCGGATGCGCTTCAAGGTGCTATTAATCACCCATAAAGCCCTTCATGGCAGTGGATCTGGATACTTGAGAGACCGCCTTCTGCCGATTACATCCCTGCGACCAATAAGATCTCATAGGTTAGGCCTCCTCCGCATTCCATCGGCCAGCCAGTGTCGGCTGGCAACTACAAGGAGGAGGGCCTTCTCAGCAGTAGCCCCGGCCCTTTGGAACGAGCTCCCTGTAGAGATCCGCACCCTCTCCACCGTCCAAGCCTTCCGCACAGCCCTGAAGAACTGGCTCGCCCGCCAGGCCTGGGGATAAGGATAGTGACCCCTCCCGAATGATGAATGTATGTTGCTTACCATTTTAGTATTTGTCTCTATTTTGTTGTCTGTATCCCCCCCCTTCCTAGTTTATGTGAGCCGCCCTGAGTCCCCTCAGGGAAAAGGGCGGCCTACAAATTCCAATAAACTAAACTAAACTAAACTAATAAAGTGTAAAGCTATTTATGTAAGTCATTAGAGTTATTTTGCATTGTGAGATACAGCATTGTGAGATTCTATATAGAATTTGTATGTTGCATAAATGTATATATGATATTCTCAGGTTTCTTCCAGTATTGTCTAAAATGTTCCTGCGTTTTACATAGGGCAAAATGCAGCAATGAAGAAAACAAGTACAACATGTTTAGGTACTTAGTACTGTGTACTGTACTTTGCAGTAACAAATTGGAGTGGAACTATTCCAGCTATTCCAGATAAATAGAGCTGGACTGGAAACATTTCAATATTTTATCATTTTTTAAATATTAATTATACTCATGTCGCTGATCAGTGGAATCTTGTAGACTGAAATAATCAATCTCAATTTTTTGTCACCATCATATAGGCTCTTCTCCAAATATTATTCATTAGGAAAAAAAGAACTTGTTTAATACAATACAAATTTATTTGGGAAGGTATTCTTTTCCATTGAAAGAGCAGATTCATAGTTTGGAATTGTTTCTATTTTAACATTGCTTTTGGAACTGGTGGTAGAATTGAGCATTACATCTGTAACAATTACACTTGATGTGCCAATTGTGGCCATATGAGCCGTAGTGGTGCAGTGGTTAGAGTGCTGACTGCCAGCTGTCAGCAGTTCAGATCTCACCAGACTCAAAGTTTCCTTCCACCCTTCCTAGGCGGGTAAAATGAGGACCCAAATTGTTGGGGGCAATATAAAGTGGTATATAAGTGCCAACTTCTGCGATTCTTAGCCATATGTTGGGGTACTTTAGAGTGCATGGAAACCTAAACTGGTGCAAAAATCTAGACAAGATGGATAGCACAAAAAATCTAATAAATATACAAGCAAACAGAATAGAATAGAATTCTTTATTGGCCAAGTGTGATTGGTCACACATACAGCAAAACTACTAACTTATGAAAAGCATCCTGCTTCCATCAGTATTATACAGTACTGTTTAAGTTATTTGCTTTCAAAGCACAATTTACAGTCTTAGTTTAATACACAGGATCCTGCCTGTTTAAACAATGACTACCTTGTATCACATATCCAAATATTTAGGATCTGCTACAGGTGGAGGTTCTTCTATAGGTGCCCAAATCTGCATCCTTCAGTCCTCTTCAGCCTTGCACACTTTTTTGAGTTATGATTGGCATTTACAGGTACTCTGCTTTCAGGAAGAATGTTTAAATACATATTCCACATTTCACCTTTTAAATTTTTAACACTTTTGTTTATTTTATTAATGTGCATCCCACCTTTATTATTTTTTACAAACAACTCAAGATAGCAAACATATCCAGCCACTTAACTACTAGACTAAACTGACATTCTTTTCAAAGCTAATAGGACAATCAAATCATGGTCAAATACTTCTGAGAAATAAAATAAGATTTGCTTTTTTCTTTTCTTTTAGACTTAAACACAATGTCATCTCTTTGCAGGATGTCTCTTTAAAATTGAGTAACAAGTGTCCCACCTGCATTTTCTTTCATTACAGTTTTCCATATTGGTATTGGTCAGAAGGCCAAGACATTTTTTGGCCCATTCAAGATTTTTAAAAAATGAGGTTCGTTTCAAAGAAAGTGCCAATCTGAAATGCTTTCTCACAATATTTGCTTATTTTAAATATATACGGTATATAAAAGAGTTTTGAAGTTAACAATCCCAAAACATTTAGCCTCTTGAAGGCCAATACCATAACTTTAAAGCGCAGGAAATATATGCAATCAACAAAAATGAATTAAAATTATGTTGACACATTCCAATCTTCAAGGGCTCAGCAGAAATAGATTTGGATATAAAATATTAATAAAAGATAGCCCAACATAGAAAGGAAATCTGTGATTCTGTGTAACAGGAGTGCTATCTAGAAGACAAATTGCCTTTGTCACAGTGGTTATTTATATATCCAGTGATTAAGAAATAGTACATCTGCTGTTTTTAGAGAAGCACAACTCTGTCACTGTAAGTTTAATATCTCTAGAATGAGTTCTCAATAATTTGTGATTAATCACATTTTCTTTTTATTTGGATGGAAATTACACTTCAGTCGTACCCACCCACATATCAAATAATCTCCACCACCAGTTTATAACTTTGGTGGCCCTTTGGATGTAAATATTTGCTAATTTCAAATTTTAAACTAAATGTAGCTTATTTTAGTCTTTTTCCTTATTTCTCTGGGAGCTTTTTTAAGTATTAGGAACTTTTTCTAGAAATGCATTTGTTGATTTAATTGTGTCTTTCATTACCTTTTTAAAGTATTTCTGATAAAAGAAAAACAAATGGACAAAAGAGCAATAAGAAAAAGCAACAAAACATTTTCAAAGGGCAAAATAAAATAAAAGCAAAAACACAACAGCCAGAGGCCATAAGTGTGAATGGTACTTGCCAAAAGCAAAAACAAACTGTGCTGGTTAGCTGGAAAGGAACATGGGAGTTTGTGATAATAGAATATCTTCTCTCTATGCTATCCTGTTTGGATAAGATTTAGAAGAGAGAAAGAAGAATCAAGATGGACTTCTTAATTCTAACTACAAGGGGTTCAACCAAAGCTTCCCTTGGAAACAAGGAATGCACTTCCAGAAAAAGCAGTTGAAGTCTCAGCACTGAGTGAATCAGCAACAGATCACCAAGAATCTCAGTGGCATAAGCATTCTGAAGCCAATCAAACATCTCAAGGGAAAGAATCATTTTGGTCTCTGAACCAAAATGATACGCATTATCACGGCACATTTAACTTTTTTTAAAAATGTCATTTAAAAAGTTCTGTTACAGAAATATACCAATTTATAGTAGTTTGTTTTTTGTACCTTGTGAATAATATTAAAAAAGCTGCTGCATTATTTGAACTATTTGCATGAAATAGTTTAGAGTAAAGCAAATGAAAAGGTAACTATTTAAAAAAAGTGATTCCATACAGTACATGCTATTTAAAATAATTGTTAATTAACCATAATTTGTTAAACTGCAGTAGCTTATCTTAATGCAAACCTTTACTCAGGGATTCCTAATCTTTCCAACTTTAAGATGCATGGACTTCAGTTCCCAGGATTCCCCAATTTTTGGTCTACACCATGAACCACAGCTAAACTACACTGTCATAATCCCCCAACAACAAACTAAGAATATTATAGCTTCTACTGGTTTTATAAACCATCTAATCAGCAGACTGGAGCCTCAATGTCCTCAGTTTGTGATGATCAAGAGTCTGTTTCTAGATAACTTATCTATTGTTGGTTTTACACTCTCCCATTTAATTTTTCAATAAATGTTACAAGAAACATGTACTAGCTAAAATATCTGGCTGTAATATCTCTTGAATTTATATCCATGGCAGAGGTGGTATTCAATAGGTTTTCACCACTTCTGAAGAACCGGTAGTGGAAATTTTGAGTAGTTAGGAGAACCAGTAAATACTACCTCTGACAGGCCCTGCCCTCATCTATTCTCTGCCTCCCGAGTCACAGCTGATCAGGAGGAAATGGGGATTTTGCAGTAACCTTCCCCTGGAGTGGGGAGGGAATGGAGATTTTATAGTATCCTTCCCCCGGAGTGGAGAGGAAATGGAGATTTTACAGTATCCTTCCCCTGTCACGCCCAGAAAGCCACACCACACCCACCAAGCCACGCTCACAGAACCAGTAGTAAAAAATTTTTAATCCCACCACTGATCCATGGCCATTAAGAAACTGAAGTAAAGAAGACTTTTTAGTGCTTCATCAAGTTCTGATTTAAATTTTCTGGCAATCATTAATGGTTGATTAATATTGAACATATCAATTAATTGTTATATTATTGAAATATTTTTTGCAAGACAAATTTGCATCAATAACTACTTAGAATTATTAATAGAGTCACTGTGTTAAAAAATTTAATATTTATGTGGGGATTGCACCACTTTTAAAATTGCTTTCCTTTCTCACATACTCGCTGTTTCAAAGAACCAAAACAAAATATGCCATTGGTATCTTCCCTCTCTCGCTCAGTGGACTCAGAGAGTGATGACAGTATATAATGCAGGCATATCTTTGGACTGTGATAAAGCATTATGCAGGGTTTTGGGTAAGGTGAAGATGTTTTTATAAATTACATTATATACTTTTGGTCCTCCCCCCCCCCAAAAAAGGCCTTTGAAAATATTTTTAACTCTGGCACCTTAAATCTGATAATGGATACAGTTGATCACCGATAACTCTTAGCTTCCTAAGGAGTCTGTGACTTTGGTAGCATGTTAACACTATGCAGCAAAAGTGAAAGCCAAACAACAGAAGGTACTTTAGCATTAATCAATATAATGACTGTAGGAATTAAGGGTTCCCCTCTGCAGCTGGCAAATCTAGAAAGTTTATTAAATATGAATAACCATAGTCTATTACTTCCATTAATATTTAAAAATATTAAAAAATAAAACTCTTAATTCATTTACTCCTTATCATATATTATTTCCACATGATGACCCTTTTGTGCAGCATGTGCAAAAAAAACCCCTATGCTTAGTGAGATTCATTAAAATAAGATAAAAGCATTTTTTTTCTTCATCTCAACTGAGCTGAGAGATTGCCTACCTGTTTTCAATCTACTTCTCATGGATTGATAAATATAATGGGGAAATGGAAGATAACGTAGTGAATGCTGAATCTGAGAGTAACCATGGGGGCAAGCCTTTGTTCAACAGAGATTTGTTGATATCTATTTTATATCATTGTTGTGGGCACAGTTTGCAATTTTAGGATTATAAATGCTTGCTGAGTTTTGTAAGCAATTATATTGACCAAAATTTAGTTATTTTTATGATCCATTGTACCAAGGTGAGAACTTAATTGTTAGTATGAGGTTCTTACTCCTCCTAGTGTCCACATTATAAATCAAGTCTCACAGCATCTTAAATTCCAGACAAATAGTTGGTACTGAGTGAAGTTACAAATGATCCAGATTTTTAATTGCTTTGTTAGAGTAACATATCCAAATAGTCTCTAACTTTGAAGACATCTGACTATTGTCTGGGCTATAACTCTGCAGGTTTTATAAATCCAGGAAGATTTATATTTTATATTTATAAATCCAGGAAGATTAAAAGTAACTGCCTAACTATTTAAACTATTTAAACTTTATGTTTTTTTGAGAATTTCCGACTTACACGGCTAACATCTCTTTGTGAAAAGCACAGCATTTTAGTTCATTTTCAATCTCTTTGAATGTCGGGATTCAGCTAATGCGAGGAAAACCAAAGTCAGTTAGACAAAGAATTAACAGTGTTGTCAGTGTAAAGAAGCAAGGAGAGGAGGGAGAATGAAATTCAAAATTAGGAGCTTGCATAATTCCTTAACATTAAGGTTGAATACAAGGACAGTGAGGTTACTTGTCTGTGTAGGAGCTGAGGCAGTAAGAGAGCTACTGGCTTCACATTAACTTGCAGAGATGTCTTCATGAAACATTGTAATTGGCTGCAATAAACAGTAGTATTTAGAACAGAAGCTCATTTACACTATAACCATTCACTCACTTGATTACTGCCCTTGCTTGCTTCCAAATTACTACACAATCGGTGCTTCTGTTTTTATGGACACAAAGGCTCTTAATTTATATTTAATTTACTGACCCTAAATTAGATGAACAGAAAAGATTTTATTAACCCAAAGCATTCAAGTTATTGGAATATCTGAGTAATAAAAGTTTAAAATAGTTATATTCAGGAACACTTCATTTTCCAAAGAATAAGGTTTATTATGCATTCAATAAATAATAGCATTTGTCCCCTACAATATTCTTTATTCCTGCTTTTGATCTATTGCTTCAACACGCACAAGAAATGAGTTTTATTTTATGAAAAGCAAGTATTGCCTATAGCAGAATAAACATGCAATAATTCATTGTCTATAAAATATTAAAAAGTTGAAAACCAGACTATAGGTACAATCGAAAACTTCATATGATTAGCATGCCCTTCCTTATGAACAATATATATCCATTCATGTTCTTAGATAATGAAAACCAAGATAAACATCCTAACTGCAGATATATTGAAGAATAATACAGAAAAGTTATGCATTGACAGACTGAACAAAAATAATATTGCAATGAGCTAATGTTGAATTTTTGGTAATTTAAACAATGTATCATAAAAACATGTTGCAATACTCTATTCCACTATACTTAGGTAATTATTCTTGGCTCCTGACTGCAGTAAAAACAGAAAATGAAATTGAGTGGGTGGAACAGGAAAATATTTCTGTAGGATCACTGGTCCACAAAATGCTAGGTGCATTGAAGTTAGTGCTTCTCTCTTAACATTGGAAAGGATGTATTTACATCCTTCAAACATTAAAATGTAAGATTTGACTGCAGACTTACTACATACAGGTGAAATTAGAAAAATTAGAATATCGTGCAAAAATTCATTTATTTCAGTAATGCAACTTAAAAAGTGAAACTAGTATATGAGATAGACTCAGTACATGCAAAGCAAGGTAGTCCAAGCCATGATTTCTCACAATTGTGATGATTATGGCTTACAGCTCATGAAAACCCCAATTCCACAATCTCAGAAAATTAGAATATTACATGCAATCAATAAAACAAGGATTGTACCTAGAACAATATCAGATCTCTGAAAAGTATAAGCATGCATATGTACTCAGTACAGTTCATTAAGTCCAAGGTCAACACAGCTGTCTACCAGGAGATTTTGGAACACTTCATGCTTCCTTCCACAGACGAGCTTTATAGGGATGCTGACTTCATTTTCCAGGAGGACTTGGCACCTGCCCACACTGCCAAAAGCACCAAAACCTGGTTCAATGACCGTGGGATTACTGTGCTTGATTGGCCAGCAAGCTCGACTGACCTGAACCCCATGTTCTATGGGGCATTGCCAAGAGAAAAATGAGAGACATGAGACCGAACAATGCAGAAGAGCTGAAGGCCGCTACTGAAGCATCCTGGTCTTCCATAACACCTCAGCAGTGCCACAGGCAGATAGCTTCCATGCCACACTGCATTGAGGCAGTAATTACTATGTCAATGATGGTTTTCTGCACAACTGTCAGGTCAGCAGTCTTTTCCATGATTGTGATTCCTACTGAAACAGACTGAGAGACCATTTAAAGGCTCAGGAACCCTTTGCAGGTGTTACGGCTTAATTAGCTGATTAGAGTGGGACACTTTGAGCCTAGAATATTGCACCTTTTCACAATATTCTAATTTTCTGAGATGGTGGATTTGGGGTTTTCATGAGCTGTAAGCCATAATCATCACAATTATGACAAATCATGGCTTGAGCTATCTTGCTTTGCATGTAATGAGCCTATCTCATATATTAGTTTCACCTTTTAAGTTGCATTAATGAAATAAATGAACTTCTGCACAATATTTTAATTTTTCAAATTTCACCTGTAGATGTTGTTAGAGTGAAATATTCTTCTATTCTACTAGCAATTGTGAAAATGGTTGGTTACTTTTCTTGTAAGTACATTTTGGTTTAATTTATAGCAAGATGTGTCTGGGCAATTCTATATGTAACTCATAAATGGACAATAATCCATAGATTTTAAATTTTGAATTGCTGATAGAATCAATTCTGGATTGGTTCAATGTTATGGCTAGATGTAATGTCTGAACAATCCTGCCAATGTAAAATTATATGATGGTTTGAATTTATGTAACTATGTTGCCAGGAGTTGGTAATGTTTATGTAGTTTTGTGCTAGGCTTCCTTAAATAGAAAATACAGGTATGTAAGGCCTGGGGCTGCTGAGCCAGGAACCAGCAATTCTCTGTCTACAGACTGACATGTTATAAACATGTTTCAGTCACCTAGGCCACTAAATGACTGTCAACTAGCTGTTAGTTTGGAAAGACTGGAAGAATAAACACAGAGTTTACCTTAAGAATACAGAAAATCTCTAAGGCCTCTGCTTTGTGGTTAGCAATCATCTGTTATCTCTAAGGTTTAGTTCTAATTTAGCTAAACTGGATCTGTAAGTTTTTTGTCAAGGTAAGAACTGAACTAAGGATTTAGTGTCTGGATATTGATAATTTTTTGCCAAGCTTGAACATAAAGAGGTTCAGGTGATGTCTAACTTGTACTCCATCTCTCAGGCAGGGGGGTGAAATTATATGTCCCTCAGACAGGGTTCGCAATTTGGGAGTCCTCCTGGACCCGCAGCTGACTTTAGAACATCATTTGTCGGCTGTGGCCAGGGGGGCATTCGCCCAGGTTCGCCTGGTGCACCAATTGCGACCCTACCTGGATCGGGAGGCCCTTAGAACAGTCACTCACGCCCTTGTGACCTCAAGACTGGACTACCGTAACGCGCTCTACATGGGGCTGCCCTTGAAGAGTATTCGGAGACTTCAGCTTGTCCAGAATGCAGCCACGTGAGCGATTGTGGGTGCACCTCGGTACACCCACGTTACACCTATCCTCCGCGAGCTGCACTGGCTGCGTGTTGGTCTCCGGACTCGCTTCAAGGTGCTAGTCATTACTTTTAAAGCCCTACATGGTATTGGACCTGGGTACTTGACAGACCGCCTCTTGCCAATTACCTCCCTACGACCAATTAGATCCCACAGATTAGGCCTCCTCCGAATTCCATCCGCTATCCAGTGCCGACTAGAAACTCCACGGGGGAGGGCCTTCTCTGTGGCTGCTCCGGCCCTCTGGAACGATCTCTCTGTGGAGATCCGGACTCTCACCACCCTTCCGGCTTTCTGCAAAGCCACTAAGACCTGGCTGTTTCGGCAGGCCTGGGGCTGATGAGTTCCCGGTCCCACTTGAATTATTGCGACTGTTGTTGTGTTTTAATTTGCTTGTCTTTTTGTTTCTTGTGTGTACTCCCCTTCCATTCTGTTTTGTTAGCCGCCCTGAGTCCCTCGGGAATAGGGCGGCATACAAATTGAATAAACACAAACACACAAACATAAAAAAGGAAGATTTCAGACCCCTCCCTAAACTGAGCTTCTCAGACATTGCCATGATTTCAGTGCCATTCAGTGGTGGGTTTCAAATTTTTTAGAACCTTTTCTGTAGGTGTGGCCTGCTTTGTGGGAATGGCTTGCCAGCCATGTGATTGGATGGGCACGGCTAACTTGTAAAATGTGGTGAAACTCACTTAACAACACTCTTGCTAAGCAACCAAAATGTTGACTCAGAAACTAGCATTTGAAGCACACAAGTCTTAAAGCTGTCAAGTTACAAGACCCTTGTACCCCTAACCCTTTAGAAAAAAAACCTAGGGATGTTCAAACTTGACAGCTTTAAGACTTGTGGACTTCAACTCCCAGAATTCCTCCTCTCGCTCTTCATCTTGATGATGCGCGGACGGGCGGGGGGAGGGAACTGGAACCGGTTCTAAATGGCACTGTAGATTTGTGGAACGTCTTCTATAGAAGAAGTTAGAACTGGCAGGAACCCATCCCTGGTGCCGTTCCTCAAAATTTGTTATTACAGATTTTATTTCCTTCAATATATCTGAGCAGCTGAGCTGCTCCATATAAATTGACAATACCTCTGCATACAAAAAGGACTTTTTAAACTTTTTTTAAAAATGGATTCACTGGGCAATGAAATGTAAATTCACTCTAGAAAACCTGGCAGGCAGTTTTGGATTGTATGCATATGTTAGTTCATGGAAGAGGCATTATTTTCTGCCCGATTCAAGAATTGCCCTGTAGACTTTGTGGTAATTTTCACAGAGATGTAATAGAAGATATTTTTGTGGTCTATATTTTTCTAAATGTGAGGAATCTAGATTGTTATTAGTTACCCTTTGTGAACAAAAATTCAGGTCAATGTAGAACTGATAACAAAGTGATAAATTATCCCCCAATAACACAGTCATGAACATTAATCTCTCTATACCACTTATTACAAGAGAATGGTGAACTGTATAAAGGAGCAAAAATATGCTTTCCTAAGCAATAACTGGAAGATCTTTACTTTGAGATATATATATATTTCATAGGAAAAATTATATCCCAAAGTAAAGGAATCAGATGCCAGGTGCTGTTGAGATTCAGAGATGAATTAATCATAAAAAACAACTTGCAAGAGCCCATATAAAAGAGCTATGGTGCATGACATGGAAGACCACAAACAGTGTTTCTATTTTTTGTAATGTAAAAACAATTGAACTACTTCTACGTTATCCAAATTTTTGTTTTAGGACCATATACAGTACATGTACCATATATCAATAACACTAAAAGCATGAGGCCAGATTCTACCAACAGCACTCCCTCATTCACTCTAAATAAAGTGTCCATGGTAAACTTTGTTAATGTTCCACTTATCAAATTATTTTTTATTCTTATTCTACTTATTTTAAATGATAAAGACTTTCAAGAAACATATCTGAGAAAATAATATTGCATGTATGAATCACGAGATGTTAAGAGAGTTGAAATACAGGAAATGTGGAGATGGCAGCAAAAATCAACTTTAATAAAAGTTGACTGGATGTGATAGGATAGAATAAGTGATAATATATCAGACAAGACAAAAGCATTATTTCTTATGTTGTTACAAATTTGATTCAGACAATCTTGTGCTGATCATTATATGTTTTCAGTGCTAGAAATGAGTGGGGTTTGCACTGATGAAGTTTACCTGATTATGTAACAAAACACCTGCAAACAAACAGCCAAGCTCAGAGAGCACCAAGACTCTACAGGTTTTTAATTAGTATTCATTTCTGCCAATTTGCCACAATGTAGGTATTCTGTATGATTGGTAGGGGATAAATGATTGGCAGTCATTTATCCCCTACATTAAAATAATCTTTGTTCAGCCTGAAACTACTGCCTGGTGCACTGTGAAACAATTTCTCATGGAAGTAGCTGATGAAAAATGATTTTTCTCATAACCAGAATATTTCACTTTAGGAAGACCCCTTCTTTTTAGCCCCTTGCTAAGAAAGTCCCAAATTGCTCAGATTTATAATAAGTCTCGTAGTATTAAAACCTTCTTTTGAATAGTTACTAATAATTAATTCTTCCCCTCAACACCATGGAATGAGTTCCCTTACTCAAGGTTTAAATAGGGAAAGAAGATTTCACTATTTAAGGTTTAAAACAAGAAGAAAAAAGATGATTCTGTCCCCTGCCCAAACTATAGTATTTATTAAAATACATCTTTAAAAGTGGTCCAACAAGGGCATGTAATATTAACTTTAGGTCAGTATCTCACAAAGTAAAACTATCATATTGTGCAATATATGGCATTTAAAACATACACACCTTTAAATCAATAATCCTTTTTTGTATGTTTTTGTTTTATGGGACACTATGCTGCATTATGTTTGATTATAAAATGTAAACCATAATTTTAAAGAACAACAAATGGTAAATATCTCCTTTATGCGTGCACTACCATGGCTGCAATAAGAGAGTGAATTCCTCCTGTGTTGTGATGGTTCCACTTAGAAGCTGAGTTCTGTTCAAAGCTAAGGAAATGATGCATTTATCTGACACTGATTTATTTAACTATTCTGATTTCCATTGCTCGGCTATTTTATTCCTAATGAAATAGAAAGGGTTGCACCAACTTTTATCTTAATCTTTAAAATGAAGATTAAGAATTAATTATTTGTCTTGAAGCTCGTTGGTGATGCAAAGATTAGTCCTTTGATTATAATCCCTATTCTGTAGAATATGGGGTCAGCTAAGCTTTCATAAATATCTTGTTATAGCTCTTTAAGAAACCTCTGAGGATTTCACCATTTTTTTGTTATATCTCATATATAACTATTTACAGTGCTAGATGTTCAACATTACCTGTTATTGGCATTGTTACCATGTTCCCTCTAATTTTTTTTCAATGTGTGCAGAAAAGTATAGTGTTTGAGCGGCACATTTTCATGCCTGAGCACCTGAAGTTTTTTCACAGATGTTTCACAGAGCAATTGATTTGTAGGATCCGAATTGGAATGGGGAAAAATGGTTTTGTGTGTGCGTGAGTGTGTGTGTGTGTGTGTGTGTGTGTGTGTGTATGTGTGTGTGTGTGTGTGTGTGTGTTTGAGTGAGCGAGGGATCCAGTAAGGGAACTGCACCTATTTAGAAAAGGTAAATTATTGCAAACTGGATCAGTCAAAGATAAGTACAGGTTGGGCGGTAGAGAGAAAATGATAAAAGAGTGGGAGAGAGGAAGAGAGGAAGAAAAAAGAGGGAAGAGAGACAGAAAGAGACGAGAAGGAGAGAGAAAGTGACAGACGAGTGGGAAAGAAGGAGAGACAAAGAGAGACAAAGAGAAAGAGGGTGAGAGAGACAGAAAGAGACAAAGAGGAGAGAGAAGGGAGAAGGAAAGAGAAAATGACAGAAGAATGGAAAAGGAGAGAGAAAGAGAAGAGAGACAAAGAGAAAGAGGATGAGACAGAGAGAGAAGAGAGGAAGATGAAAGAGTAAGAGAGAACATCTCATTTCATCTCTGAAGTGCAAATATTCTCTTTGATTGGTAATTTTATTTGTCCACTTACTATACAATACTTTCATTTCTCCTTAAGTTCATCAAGAATTCCCTCCTTTTTATTGAATTTATCACAATACCTTGGGAACAACTTTTTCAGCATAGCTTTACAGCTATTTAAAATATATAGTAATTTAGGTCAGGTGTTCAGAACATTAGTCCATTTATAAGTCCCTAAGTGCAAAGAAACAGAATTCAGAAAGTTGGCTTCCCTTTTTGTAATTGCCTATTGTCTGCTTAATTTTCTACATACATTTTTGATAACTGATATTCACTGTTGACTCAAGAAGCCCATCGTAGAAAGAAACCCTCCCTATGAACTTTGTTGGGTTTCCATGGAATGAAGTTTGATCTTTTTCTCAACCATACAGTAGCATATTCTTTCTAAGGAGGATATAATCAAGATAGTCCATAATTGCCTATCAATCTAACAGTATGGCGATTGACAATCTCTTTATATTTCAACTCTAACTCTTTCAGTCTTAAAGGTTTGGTGAGGAGAAATCCAAAAATTATTTTAAAAAGGGAAAAATAATGTTTGCACAATTGCATCCATGGAGACACGTATATATACACAACACACAGAGAAACAAACTTAACAAAGTGCTAAGTCTGCCCACCAACTCTCTCTCTCAGAGAGAGAGAGAGGGAGAGAGAGAGAGAGTATCCCTCCTTCACAGAGAAACAAACTTAACAAAGTGCTAAGTCTGCCACCAACTCACTCTCTGTCTCTCTGAGAGAGAGTGAGAAAGAGAGAGAGACACAGAGAGAGAGAGAGAGAGACAGAGACAGAGACAGAGAGAGTATCCGTCCTTCCTTCAGCCTGACACTCTCTCTGGCATCCCGGCCAGATGAGAGGGACTGCAGAGGGTTCGCTCCAGCTTTCAATCTGCCACCCAACGACCCAATGGAGAAGTGAAGAGGCAGGAGAGACGAGACAGGAAAGATGAAGCGGGAGCCAAGCCGGATCATTCCTTTCAAGAGGCAAGTTTCCCATCGAATGACTCGCTGCCCTAGACTCAAGGAGACCCTCTGCAGTCCCTCTCGTCTGGCCAGGATGCCAGCGAGAATGTCAGGATGAAGGAAGGAGGGATACACACGCTCACACTGTCTCCCTCCCTCTCTCCCCCCCCCTCTCTCAAATGGCAAATCCGAGCAGCCGCTGCTGGGAACCCATCCCATGCCTTCTCCCAATCCCCACACCCCTTCTCTCAGCTACTTTCTGCCTTGTGGACCTAGAACTGATTGCTGTCTCAGGCTGGCTCTCCTCTCCTATTATCGTGGAAGGCATGTCACAAAAACCACTGCGTAACAGTTGGAAACTGCTGCACAGTGTTTTGTTGCTAGGTGTGCAGCCGTGCACCCGCACAGCTTAGAGGGAACATTGATTGTTAATGACATTTATTGATTTTTAGATATTCAGATTTTATGATTATAAAATCCACATTGAGAAAGCTGTACTGTCAAATGTCTATGGAGATTCTCAGACATCCACGTCATGTTATCCCAAAGGTGTTTTTTTTTTTCAAAAGGTAACTGGACTTTCTTTGCTTTTCCTGGAAGTTGTTTCACTTCTCATCTAAGAAGCTTCTTCAGTTCTTTAGCCCTCTTTCTGAGAATCATTGAAGCCTGTACTGTTAAAAGTGGGCTAAAATATTTTTGAGTACTCAAATTCTAAATTAGTAACACAACAATGCATCTCCAGCACAAACCTTGAATCCGGTAGCAAGAAAAGTAGATAAGGACTGTATTCTGTAATGTTTTGTTAAGGGATAGATGATTCACCATGCACTTTTCACCTTATTGAGGATCAGTTCAATAACATAGTTCACAAATTTATGTAGCAGTTACTTTTCATACAGCATTATATGATTTTAAAGTCCACTTAATTTTAAGTTACTCTTGCTTGTTGAGTTTAACTTCTTCCTGTTCTATTGTTTCTAGAAAAGCTTCAGTAAATCATTAATGCAGCAAACAGCGAACATAATTTGAGCAGAGGGAAGTAAGAAAATAAGAGGAATAGGTGAGAGAAGAAATAGTGTCAGATTCAAGAACAATTATTATGAAAGTTGCATGTGAAAAAATGAAGAAAACAATGAAGCAGTGTTTAATATACTGCAGTGAAAAGCTCGAGATTTCCCCAACCACTTTACATACAAAATATATTGATCTCATATTTACTACATGTCAGCAATTAACTTTTAAAATAATAAAAATGAAACAATAGCAATCATTGTTTACACAATTATTTTGCCTTCACTATTAACATTTTGGAGGAGGAGATCCGTGTAGCTCAGAAAAGCAACACTAAAGTCTTCTGCCTTGTTGGACTAGAAGACTTCCAACATGCCTTCCAGCTCTGAGTCTATGATTCTATGTGAGCCAAACATATGCAAATGAATAAGGATTCTTTAATGCCTCCACTACCATAGATTAAGAATTAAAATACATTCTTGGATAATCCTCCCTGTCGATTCAATCTGAGCAGTCCTAAAAATTCTTCCACTTGTATTTTATTTATTTGATTTATTTATATGGCCATCTATCTCATAAAGGGGATAGGTTAAAAACAATAATTTATAATAGCCATAATTTAGGGTTACAAACGTTACACAACTCATTAAAAAGAGAAAATAGCAGAGCTCACCTAATTATTTGACCCAAATATCTTGGGGAGCAGCAAAATCTTTAATTCCTTACAAAAGGCCAATAGGAACAGGATCTTTTGGATCCTGAATATGAGCTACAGCTGACTTCAATTTCTTTTATCACTCTCAACTCTCTGATACACAACTGGATGATTTTACTCTAAGAACTGGCAGATATTTTATCAATTCTGAAATCCGCCTCTATATTCCACATATCAATCAGGATGCTCACTATATTCCCAGCAGGAAGCTTGGAAAATTATCTACAGGCATTCAGAACACCCTCCATATCCATCAAAGTAAGTATGAAATTTTTCATTAGTCCTCTATTACAATACAATACAATACAATACAATACAATACAATACAATACAATACAATACAATACAATAGCAGATTTGGAAGGGACCTTGGAGGTCTTCTAGTCCAACACCCTGCCTAGGCAGGAAATCCTATACTGTTTCACACAGATGGGTACCCAACACCTTCTTAAAGACTTCCAGTGTTGGGGCATTCACAACTGCTGGAGAGAAGCTGTTCCACTGATTAATTGTTCTAACTGTCAGGAAATTTCTCCTCAGTTCTAAATTGCTTCTCTCCTTGATTATTTTCCACCCATTGCTTCTTGTTCTACCCTTAGGTGCTTTGGAGAATAGTTTGATTCCCTCTTCTTTGTGGCAACACCTGAGATATTGGAACACTGCTATCATGTCTCCCCCAGTCCTTCTTTTCATTAAACTAGACAAACCCAGTTCCTGCAACCGTTCTTCATATGTTTTAGCCTCCAGTCCCCTAATCATCTTTGTTGCTTTTCTCTGCACTCTTTCTAGAGTCTCCACATCTTTTCTACATCGTGGTGACCAAAACTGAATGCAGTATTCCAAGTATAGCCTTATCAATGCATTATAAAGTGGTATTAACACTTCACGTGATCTTGATTCTATCCTTCTATTTATGCAGCCTACAAAAAAAATGTTCACATGCTCAGATATTTTAAGAAATACAGAAAATGACAGACACTTTTCCTTATTTATGTTATAGAACATGAATAGAATAGGGCTGGAATGAACCTCGGAGTTCTATTTAATCCAGCTCCCTGCTCAAACAGGAGACTCTATACCATTTCATACAAATAGTTGTCCAGTCTCTTCTTATAAAACCTCCAGTGATGGAGTATCCACAACTTCTGCAGGCAAGCTGTTCCATGGTTAATTGTTCTCACTGTTAGGAAGCTTCTCCTTAATTCAAGTTGCTTCTCTCATTGATTAGTTTCCATCCATTGTTTCTTATTCTACCCTCTGTTGCTTTGAAAAATAAGTCGATGCCCTCTTCTCTGTGGCAGCCCCTCAAATACTGGAATATTGCTATCATGTCATCCCTAGTCCTTCTTTTCTCTAGACTAACCAAACCCAAACCATTCAACCATTCTTCCTGTTTTAGTCTCCAGGCCTTTAATCATTTTAGTTGCTCTTCCCTTCAGTTTTTCCAAAGTCTTGAAATCTTTTTTTTTTTGTAGTGTGGTCTTACTAACGTTTTATAAATCGTGCTAATACTTGCCATGATTTTGATTCTATGCTTCTGTTTGTACAACCAAGGATTGGTTTTAAATTTATTTTTAAACAAACAAACATTTTGATCTAAGAATTATATAACAATGTCTAAACTATGGAATCCACACACAATTCCCTGAAACATGTAATAAAAATGGGGAACAATAAATATGCAATAAATCAGCAAGTAGGTTTGTTTATTCTTTAATTCTGTAAATGAAATGCTCCCTTGAGCTTGCCTTTGTACAGATGTAGAAAATAATTTATCACTTTGGGTGATAACAGGAAAGTGTTAACACTCCCTTTGGCTAAAAGAAACAATATAATAATTTAAGCTGATGCTGAGATTGCAATACGCTTGCTTTAGGTATTAAGCGTGTGTAATTTTCTTCACCACGGGATATCATTCATCAAATTGGTACTCAGGTGGTTAACAAAAACTGCTGACACTCTAGAATTGGTTTGGTGGTATTACTCTAATGAAGAGATTCTGGAGTATAAAATCTTTTAAACCATCCGATTTTAGAAACAAATGACTCTGAAAATCTAAATGATGAAGAATAATGGTTTTTAAAAACAAAGAATTTGTTCCATTTTTGAAAGATAAAAGAATTGCAAACTCCATGTTGCTCTGTACAATACCTGTGAAAAGGGTATTATTTTTTTGCTTACTTTGCAAGACTTGTGAATTTTTTAAGAACAGTTCTTGAAACTCAAGCCAGATATCACTTACTGTTAAAAGGTGATGAATTGAATTGAATTTTGAATTGAATTGAATTTTATTATTTGTATGCCGCCCTTCTCCGGGACGGACTCAGGGGGGCAAACAACTCAAAAGGGGAAAAGGGGAACATAGAACAGAATACAAGTAATTAAAATAGCCAAGAATCACACAACCACACAAGTCGAGAGGGGAGGGGAACTCATCAACCCCAGGCCTGCCGGCAAAGCCAGGTTTTGACAGCTTTTCGGAAGGCCTGGAGAGAGGTGAGGGTCCGAATCCCTGCGGGGAGTTCATTCCAGAGGGCCGGAGCTGCCACAGAGAAGGCCCTCCCCCTGGTAGTAGCCAGGTGGCATTGGCTGGTAGACGGAACCCGGAGGAGGCCAACCCTGTGTGATCTAATGGGTAATTAGACACAATGAAATTGTGTCCATTTTGTTTACTTTATATCCCATGTGACAGTCTTCAAATCCTTGTAGATTACCAGCTGAGGGAGGTGCTGGGAAGCTGCTAGATCAATGTTTGGAAAATTACAGATTCACTTTATCTGGTTTTCAAAGTTCCCCAAATCATCTTGGTAAAATTTGTTAACAAACCATCAGTTAACAATCTAACTTTTTACTTTTATACTAAGTAAATTGCAAATTTGTTATGTCGGAGCAATTATATTCTCTTTAAAAAACAAAAACATTTCTTTGCGAAACAAATAAAAAATCTATGCCTGTATTTTATCTTCAATTTTTTTGGCTCTTAGCATGGAGGATGCACACAGATAATTTCCAAGTTTTCTATTCATATCCAGGTATAACCCAGAGTTTTAAGTATTATTTTTGAGCTTTAGGACCTAAATAAGTTGCATAATTTCACCCCATGAACATAATGAACAATGCATAAAAGGTAGAGAAACAGCATGACAGATTATCAAATGAGAATACCCTCTCTAAGAACTCCATTTCCAACAGTGATGGAAGCTTTGTAGAAACTCTTTAATTCCCTTTCTCATAAAAAAGATAAACTTTTTTGTCATTTTAATTTACAATCTAAGTAGTTTTAATGTTGCTTTGTTTATCTCCACTAAAGATAGTTCTCAAATTAGGATGGTAATTGAGACCAGAATTTCCACCAACACAGCATGCTGCTATAAAGCACAATATCACATGACTGCATTGCTGAGTGATGGCAATCCTGCCAGTTTCTCCTGAAACTCCACCCACAACCAGTCAACCCAGTGCCACAGTCAAAATCCCTGCCACCTTGCACTCCACAGCCCCTGCTGCACCTAGGTGAATTTTACTATCTTCCTCCCACTGCTGACGAAGGATGCCTGGTCTGGTCCTATGTAAGGCAGCTGCTCGCTGTGCCAGGCCTTATTCTCAATTGTTCTCAATTCTCAATTTGTACCATTCTCCAAATAATATACATCATTCTCATGATGCTTCAGAAGACTTCTGAGTTGTCTGAAACCAAGTGAGAAAACAGCACCCACCATTCTCCAAATCATCCATGCCATTCTCACGATGCTTTGGAAGGCCCTGGAAGCTTTCTTGAAGGCTTTTTGAAGCAATACAAGAATGGTGCATGGGCACAGATTACTCACAATATTTTAGAAGGCATTAGATACTTCAGGCGCAGAACTTCCACCACAGAGTAGTTTCATTGTACATGGCGTCCAAAAGAACAAAGATGGGGAGGGAGGGATAAATGGGGTTGGGGGAGTTGAAGTACCCCTTCAATCATAATCTGGCTGAATTTTGTTTATTTGACTGCAGGGGCTGTTGCAACAACCATAAATTGGGGGCTGGGCATTTAACTTCAAATGATGGCTGAATGAATGGTCATTAAGTAAGAAATATCTGTTTAAATATTTATAGAATTATTACTTTTTATTTATTTTTATGTATTTTATTTTATTTATTTATTTATTTACCAAATTCAGAAACTACCCACTCCCTCTAACTTTATATAACTAATTTAAGGGTACAGTGCTACAAAGGAAGGGGGTCTACATTTTCCATATGAATAATTAAATAAACAGATATATTTAAAAAAATTGAACTGACTTTTTTTAAAAAATTCTGGAAATGCTAAACCAACTCATCACAATGAATATTCCATAAAAAGTTAGAGAAAGAACATCAAATGTGTCATGTCAGACTTTGAACTTAATGAAACCATCTCAGTATAATTCTTATATTCTGTCCCTTTTGGATGGATGGGAGTGGATCTGTTATGTGCTCTTAGTTGAATTTTTTTTTTCATTAATATATCTTCAAACCTCCACCCCCTTTAAATTGATTCTTCATAAGACAATTGTAGAGAGTACACATTTTTCTTCAGACATATTAATAGGGTTGAAGGCATATTTATAGACATAAATAGCCATAGCACTTAGACTTATATACCACTTCATAGTGCTTTACAACCCTATCTAAGCTGTTTACAGAGTATATTTTGCCCCCAACAATCTGGGTCTTCATTTTACTGCTCTCAGAAAGATGGAAAGCTGAGTCAACCTTGAGCCGGTCAGAATTGAACTGCTGGCAGTTGACAAAATTAGCTATATTAGCTAACCATTGCACCACCATGGCTCACTGGACAATTTTTAAAGAAGATGCAATTTTAATGTCTTTTCAACTGGGGCTTTTGGAAATCTCAGTTGAGCATTCATTGATGTCCTAATCAAATCAATCTACCTTGCTGAAAACTGTTCTCTGCCTTTATACCTACACCTGGTTTAAGCAGTCCAGTAAGCACTGCCTGAAACAACACTGTTACTCATGTACCATCGTCTCTTCAGAATTATCTTTAATATCTGACTAGGCCAAACATTTTTTGAAGAATTCACTAGGCATTCTTTTTAATTAACATAGTTAATGTAATTTGTCTGTATTATCCTGTGGATTTGAAATGGCTGATGCTTGAATTACATTCCAGTTTCAATCCATAAAAGTAACTTTGCTTTTTGTTTCCCTAGCTCTTAAAAACATTTTACACAGTTAATAAAGTTATTTCTGGTTAAATGGCCCTCTCAGCCAAATCACCCTTAAGACAGAATTTTAGAGAAACCTTTCACTGGACAAGTTATCACTATCCTATGTAAAAAAAAAATGACATCAAGTGATGGACAATGATTACCAGCAGTTGATTTACTTTTTCTTACTGATAAAAAATTAGTTTGCTGTTTCCTGACCAATTTGCCTAGTGCTATGCATACTTCACTGGTTCTAGCACAATGGTTTGTAAAAGTGAAAGAATAAAAATGCCAACAGTTTTACAGTCTGTTACATATCCTTTTGTGAGTAATTGCACCATGATTTGTTTCTTCCATATTGTAATTACAGGCTTTATTTTTGTCTCTGTAGTGGTGACAGATGTAACACATCCAATGTTTTTTAGCTGCTGCAGTTAGGCATTTCTTGGTAGGAGACAAACCAATCTGTCAGACTCTCTGATGAAATATTCATCAGATAAAATAATATATTTGTGATTTTTTTTAAAAAACTTTCTAAAGCAGTAATTTCAAATACAAAGCAATTTTCAAGTGAGAATGGGTCAAAGGAAGAGGACAATTTTGTCAATATTTTCATTGACATCAAAACAAATTCTCCCTCTTCAATATGTTTAGCTCATAGTGTCACGTCGAAGAGTAGTGTGGTGTCCAGGAATGTGACATTGTCTTAATAATGGACTTTGGAGTATAGCTGCTCACCCACATGTTTTAAGCAATAGCTAAGTTATGGCCGCTCTTCCTCCAACACAAGATTGAATTATAAAATGCTTTTGTAAATTATTTTAACATTAATATTCCATTGTCTTTAGGAACAGTTGTTTCTATAGCTGATCATTATATTCAATTGTTTTACTGAACTTTTTGTTCTTTTTTTCTAAGTTGTTATAGGTTCTTACATGAGGAAAATGCTATAAAAATAGAACTAATATTATATTGAGATTTGATATATTTAATATTTAAACTTTAGTAGCTGGAGCAATGAAGGCAGGGGTGGGTTCCTGCCAGTTCTTACCTCTTCTATAGAAGAGGTTCCACAAATCTACAGTGCCGTTTAGAACTGGTTCCAGCTCCCTCCCTCCGCCCATCTGCACATCATCAAGATGAAGAGCGAGAGGAGGAATTCTGGGAATTGAAGTCCACAAGTCTTAAAGCTGTCGAGTTTGAACAACCCTGGGGTTTTTTTCTAAAGGGTTAGGGGTGCAAGGGTCTTGTAACTTGACAGCTTTAAGACTTGCATACTTCAAATGCCAGAGTTTCTGAGCCAACATTTTGGTTGCTAAGCAAGAGTGTTGTTACGTGAGTTTCACATTGTAGAAGTTGGCCATGCCCACCCATTCACATGGCTGGCTGGCAAGCCACTCCCACCCAGTCACATGCCCAGCAAGCCACTCCCACAAAGCAGGCCACACCTACAGAAGAGGTTCTAAAAAAATTTGAAACCCACCACTGGATGAAGGGTTATACAATAAGTAAAAACACACACTTATAGCTAATTGGTTGGCCACTACATGAGGCAACCTGAGCTATGATTGGTTGCTGTGAGGGTGAAAAGGGAGAATTTCCTTGTTTCCCGCCTTTTTCCTCTGCTCTCTGTAAATCACCTCTTGATGTTCCTGCTGTGTTGATTTACCTGACGATGCTTCTTTTTGCCTATCTTGAAAGTTTGTGTCAGCGTCTCTGATTCCATTTGAATACCGTCTGAGGAATTCACTTACATATATTATATATTAGCAATCAACAAATATAAAATATAGAATATAAAGTATTAAGAAATATGGGGGGAAATTACCACAAGCACACTTTATCTAAAAAAAAAAAAAAGTAAGGAGTTCTTCCCAAACAAGATAAATCAATAAAAAATTCATTGTTGAAGCCTGTTAACCTTTCTTTTTCCCTCTACTACTACTCTCCCTTTTATTTTCACAGGAAGAAATACATCTGCAGAGAACAAATTGCTAAATTTCACAAATTAAAAGACTAAGGAAGAATCAAAACTCTAAAAATACAGTCAAAACTCTAAAAATACAGAACAGTTATAAGAAATAAGGAAGCCATAGGACGATCCACTGAGAAGATTACTTTTGCAGAACAATAACATCCTACCGAAGTGGAAGATATCACCATAGCCATGCTCAAGTTCAATAAAATGTTATTTCAATAAGCCTAGCCTGCTTAAATTCTCCTATTAGGCTTTTATAACAGTCTTTGGGATAGCTTGCAAGTGTCAGCCCTGGAGGTCATCTTTTCTTTGGAGCTTCAGAGCTGCCACAATTAGTGCCTGGGAAAACGGGAGGGGGGATTTGCAAGGAGATATATAGCCATAACAATATTATTTTCTGAGAGTCAAGGACATTCAGCCTACATCTCGATAGGAGTGACTGGTGGCTGTCTCCAATTCGGACACTACATTGATTGGATCATGTGA
Organism: Thamnophis sirtalis; assembly: GCF_051295495.1. NCBI lineage: Eukaryota > Metazoa > Chordata > Lepidosauria > Squamata > Natricidae > Thamnophis > Thamnophis sirtalis. Next base: position 53,370,131 of record NW_028261383.1, on the reverse strand, counting down.
CAGATATGTTGGTGTAGGTGATGGGTCTTTGACTTTGGGTGGGGAAAACCCAGGAACTTTCAGATTCAGGTTTTCCTAGATGTGCCAATATGACATCTCTAATAAAATGGATCTTTGAGGAATTGTTAGCCTTGGACTCTTCTTTAGTTTGGGGGTGTTACTTGGAACCCTGACAGCAAGCTAGTTTCTTTTGTTTCTTTCTTTCCTTCTTTCTTTCCTTCCTTCCTTCCTCCCTCCCTCCCTCCCTTCCTCCCTCCCTCCCTCCCTACCTACCCACCCACCTACCTACAATAGATCTATTGGAATTGGAATACTTGTAGCAAAGAAAACTTTAACTCTACCATCCTTTTTTTGCCCATATTTCACTACCAGTAAATGGCAGGAAACGGTGAAAGAATCCAAGAGACTATTCTGCCGGAACTACAAATGTGAATGACATGCTGAGTCTAAAAATCATTTAGTAACACATGTATTTTAAATGGTATTTATCAAATAATTCTATATTTATCTAATAAGAATATCTAATAATTTATCTAATAAGCTATGCAATCATCTTATGTATAAAAGAAGAAATAAAAATGGCTTCTTTTTTTGAATTTTTAAAGACTTGACAGAGATTATACACCATTAATTATTCTCTTTGTAATCTCTATCTAATCTCAAAGAATCAAATATATTTTATTATTCTACACACTTTTTACATAAACGGCATGAGGATTGGGTTGCTAGATAAATTGCAAAAATAAAATATATGAATAAAAGCATATTGATAATCAGGAATGCATAAGGTCTTGTTACTTATTAATGTTGAAAGCTACAATAGAATAAATATCGCATTTCACCTTTACCAAATATAATAAAATGAAAAAGAATGGAATTTGCTAGCATTGTTTTTAAATTATAAAATCTTAGCAGATACATTAACAGGTACTTTAACATTCTAATTAAATTTTAGAGCACTAGTAATGCAATCATAAAGCCTTTGTAAGTCATTTTGTACATTAAGAAAAAATAAAGTCAAGCAATAGCTATACTTTAATATACCTTATTCACAATTGCTTTAATTTCCGCTGCTATTTGTGCTTATTAACACAATAAATATTATTTATAATTTAATAACATTTTCTAATATTTCTTCCTTTGCACTTTTCCAAATATAGATTTTTAAGACTAAAATTACTACATTAATTTTTATTTCCTTATTTAATTAATTATTGACCTTTGGAACACTATCTAATATATTTATTCAACTTGAAATATAAACAGTAAAATCACAGAATCATTAGGATCTTGTATGTATGTATGTATTTTGTATAACACATTTAAGGATGCACAGGAACAATTATAGGTAAAATATGCTACTTTTTTCTAAAGGGAATTAAATTCAGAAACTTTACGGTGGTAGCAGCAACACCAGACCCAATTCAGTGTCTTCCCAAAATAGATGAAGGATGGATGGATGGATGGATGGATGGATGGATGGATGGATGGATGGATGGATGGACAGAGAGGGGGGTAGGAGGGAGGGAGGGAGGGAGGGAGGGAGAGGGAAGGAGAAGAGAGAAAGAAGAGCCAAGGTGATGCAGTGGTTAAATTATTGCAGGGTACTTCAGCTGACTGCTAACTGCAGTTCAAATGTAACTGGCTCAAGGTTGACTCAGCCTTCCATCCTTCCAAGGTGGGTAAAATGAGGACCCAGATTGTTGGGGGCAATATGCTGACTCTGTAAACTGCTTAGAGAGGGCTGTAAAGCAGTATCAGTGGTGGATTCCTACCGGTTCGGCCCGGTTCAGCCAAACCAGTAGAGGTATGGGGACCTGGATTGCTGGAACCGGCAGCGACCCAGGCCTGCTATGCAACTGAACTGGTTTCCTCACCACCGCCATCTTCTTTTTTAGTTCTGCCCATGTGCAGAACAATTTTAATTGAATTGCGCATGCAGACAAAGTGCGCGCACGAGCGAAACGGCAGTAAAGGCGGACAGAACCCACTCCTGAGCGCTATATAAGTACTACTGCTAGAAAATAGACAGACAGATAATTTTTATAATTTTATACTCAATGTGATATAATGATAACTATTCCTTTATATTTCAAAGTTCCTTAAGAAAGGTACTTAAGGTTCTTATCTTTAGAAAAATAACTTGAGAATTCCAATATCTATTATAGCCTTTTCTCTACATAATATTTTGATATGTGCATTTAATCCCATTTAGCCTATGTGTTTTAACCAATGACAGCTGCAAAAAATATGTGGTTTATTGTCTCACTGCAGAGATACCAAATTAATATGCTTGATATTTCAAAAGTTACATTTGATTAGTATGCATATCAAAGTATCATTTTTTTGTTGGTTAATTGTCACAGGACAGAGTTAAATAAGCAATTAAATAAGCTTTAATGAAAACTTTAATAGCTAGAAATCAGAATAATGGATGATCATGAAAATCTCCATTCTGTTTAATTCAGGAAAACTGCTACACAAGTACTTAAAATGAATTCCCACTATATCTATCTCCATAGATCAAATCATTTAGACATTATAGAAAAAGATATGCACTGTTTGAATCACTGCAATATTGAGCTGTTCCGGGATTGATTTTAAATTTTAATTTTTAACAATGGTAGAGCAATATATCAGAGTCATAATAAGCTTGGAATCCATCTATATTTAGCATCACAATTCCCTACCAGTTCTACAGAATCGATGTATTGGAAAAATATTTGCAAACTGTGTGTTAATCTGGCGTTAAAAATATTTTAAAGCATAGAAATTACAAACGTAAATTAAAAAGTTGTGCTACTTATTCCACATTTGTAATGGGTGCCGAGGTTAGCTTACAATTTATAATGCTAAAATCTTTTGTATAATCAGTTAGAGAAATGCTAAAGCATGCTTGATATTTATATACTGGTCCTTAATACATTTTAAATAGTCACGAAGTGGCAGAAGCACTATTGTAATAAGTGTTGTTTTGCTATTATTGTCAGAGTCCTAAATGTGTTTTATTTTTACATCTTGTACCCAAGTCACATAAGCCATGACAACAAGGCAAGCAGGGTGACAGTATGGGCACAGGAATCTATAATCTATGATGATCTATTCCCCCTCCTATAAAATTTCCAATGTTACAGTATTTTTAAACTGTTATAGCTGCAGTATATACCTACATACTTTTTTTCTATAAAGTAATTTGTTTTCAAACTTCATAAATGAAAGAAAAATCCATCAACTTATACTATATTGTTGCTTATTATATATACATGTTACAGAAAGGTCATGGCTTTTGGTCCTTTTAAAAAAAATTCTCAAAGGCGTTTCAAATTTCAAAGTCTACATAAAACTTGAATGTCCAGTCTATAAAACAAATACCATAGCAACTTAAATGTCCAATTCCCTGTTTTCAAACTGCTCATCTTATGGAAATCAAAGATGAAAAAAACCCCACACATAAAAGCAACAATAAATAGCATACATCTGAAGTCCTCCTCTATTTTAAAGAAACAAACATTGGTTTGAATATTGCCAATTTGCTTAAACTTTTGGATGACTTCAGCTGCACATGGGTTCCCCCTTCCCAACTTTTTAAGTACTCATGTTTCCCTGAAAATAAACTGGGTCTTATTTTCTTTTGAACCCCAAAAGGATCTTATTTTTCCCATGTATGGGAGGCCCACTTTTTCTGCTTGCTCATGATGGGGCAGGAGGACAGCTGCCACTAGGTGGGGGGGATGTACAGCTGCCCCACATGTACCACACCAACTTACCTCAGGATTTCCTCAGCAAAGCCACCACACCTGGACAATTGCCTTGCCTTGTGGCAGCAGCTTTGGTAGCCCCATCCAGCAGGACCCCATGTGGCCGCTGTCCCATTTCTGCTTGCTAGTGACCGCAACAGAGCAAGAGGCCAAACAAAGGTAAACCAGTGTGTGGGATGCACAGGACAGCTCCACAACTCCCCCTCCTCACCTCATGGCCACAGCACCATGAGCAACCAGTTGGCTGTGCAGACTCTTAAGTAGGGCTTATTTTGGGGATAGGGCTTATATAAGGTGCACATGTAAAACATGCTAGGGCTTATTTTTGGGAGAACAGGGTATCATCTAACACACGTAAAAGAATATCTTGAACTGAATACATTTTATATGCAGGAGGCTGATACATATGCATTAATGATGAAGAGATAACCAAAGAGAAAATTAGGAATGGCCAATTCAGTTCTTCGCCAATTCAGTTCTTCAGAACAGGCCTGTTACTGTTTAAATATCTGAACAAAGACTGCTCGTCCATTAATATATCAGAACAGTTTCTCTCCCACATATCAACAGGACTGAATAAAATAAAATAAAATAAAAACTAGGGAAGATTATAATCATAAAACAGAAATATGGATTCTCTTTATAGTCTTTTGCTGAATTATTATTTACTGTAAAATATATTTGGGATTATAGACACAAGAGTCTTCTGAGTTAAGTTCTGAATCAAATATTTTCTCTCTCTTTATTAAATACAGACAAGAGTCAAGTCAATATATTATGTTAGTTTAACATAGCACAATTAAATCATAAATGTATTTTACTATTGGGCCAAATGAAGTGTTTAAGAAAACTATTAAGTATAATATTAAACATATTTATCCCTGTATATAGCTTGTCGATCAGAAAAGTCGGCAGTTCGAATCCCTAGCGCCGCATAACAGAGTGATCTCCCATTACTTGTCCCAGCTTCTGCAAACCATGTAAAAGCATGTAAAAATACACCTAGACAAATAGGTACCACCTTTGGTAGGAACGTAACAGCATTCTGTGCATCTTCTGCATTTAGTCATGCCATCCACATGACCATGGAGATGTCTTCAGACAGTGCTGGCTCTTCGGCTTTGAAACAGGAATGATTAGCATATATGTGTGAGGGAACCTTTACCTTTACCTTATATATTCCTGAAGTAGACATATGGATATGGTATTTACTGGTGCAATGTCTTCTTTAACACATTCTTTAAGAACTTTTATGTCAGTTTGTAGAGAACAGCCTGCCTAAAAATAACTTACAGTCTGTGATGCCTCGTTTTATGGACATTCCTCATTCGGAATCTGCTAAGGTAATTTTACCAGATACCAGTACCAGAATTAGAAAAGTGAATCATTTTCTTTAAAAAATTATCATTCTTTGTGCCCAATAATTTTATTCATTATTTTAAATAGTTAAAAATAGGAACAATGGGGAAAGAAAATTACTTAAATAAAACTATGGAATTACTTGCTTGCCAAACTTTTCAATTTCTATGCCATTAAAATATCCCAAATTTAATTTATTGCTCTGCAAAAGCTTTAGCCAAGATTTTTTCCCAAAATCAAGAATAATTTTAGTCCTACCTAACACAAATGTATGTTTGTTGATAATGGTGACAGTAATCTATAGAAACATGTTGCAGACATGCCATACTATCAAATATTTTATAAAGAGATGAAAAGAAAGAAGCAATCAGAAGGCTCCACCTTAACCAAAACAAACAGTTTCCTCCCAAAGACACAATGTTCCTTATATATGGTTTCTCAAAACACTCTTATGTTTTCAGCTGTTTTGACACACCATCCATGAAAATTGTGTTTCACAGAGCAAGAAGACTGAAAATATATAACGGCATCTGTTTAAAAAGCACGGAGATCAAGCAAATCAACACTTTCAGCACTAATCTAGATGTCTATTTGATGAACCTAACACCATAAAATGGATTTAAAACTGCATGTCTATGAGCATATTATATCATATTAGGTGTTTAATATTTTTATGCATCTTTCATCCGATTACTTTAGTTACCTCCAAATGAAGTTCCCATGTTTTGCCTCTTCTCTGACAGCTAAATATGTCACCTTGATTCCTGGTGACTAAGTGGGCATAAAAATGTTTTTCTTTTGCAATATGGAACTAACTTACCACTGCTTTCTTCCAGGATGTCATTTGTTCTTTCTTTTCAATTTCCCAGTATAGTAAAAGACTTGGGATTTCATGATGTTCTTTCACTAAGTACTACCTGGATCTGATGTTACAGATAGTCCTTGACATACAACCACACTTGAGACCAAAATTTCTGTTACTAAATGAGCCACTTAAGTGAATTTTGCCCCATTTTATGACCTTTCTTGCCATAGTTCTTAAGTGAATCATTGGTCTTGTTAGGTTAGTGTTGTAACTCAGCAGAAGCTTGCTGTGAGTTGCGTCGGGATGCAGGAATAATGAGCAGCTGTTGCTCGTTAGGGTCATCTTCTGCAGATAAAAGACTGATGGTGCCACGCCTTAGTTGCAGAAGTCAACGTCGGTTATCGTTCGTGGTTCGTCGTTCATTGGTCGTGGTTCGTTGTTTGTGAGAGGCACTTGGATAAGTGATTTGCTTTCTCTAACCTAGTTTGCTGTAAGAGCTTTTTGTTTTTGCGTTTGCTGTGTAACTTTTTGCCAGAGACTTTATCTACGTTTATTTTGGGCTTGCAGCCAGCTTGAGCCAGGACTGATAAAGATATTTCCTTTGAAGTTCTGTCTGACTGTCATTTGTGAACGAGCGAAGAGTGGGGTCAGAACAGGTTAGTATTGTGATTGTTGAGTGAATCTGACTTCCCCATTGACTTTGTCAGAAGGCTTTGTCAGAATATGAATTTAGTTGCCATGTGTCTGAATTTTGATCATGTGACAATAGTCATAAGTTACTTTTTTCAATGTTATTGTAATTTCGAACAGTCACTATATGAACTGCTATAAGTCAGGGACTAACTGTACTTACCTTTTCCAATATCAGCTATATTGTTGCAGAAAATAACAGGGTTTAGACGTCTCAGGATCAAGGAGAAGTTTACTGGCAGCCATGTTCAGAAAAGTCAGTCAAAGCTAGCATGTAACTTCTGAACAACTGTTCTCATGGAAGCACGCATTCCTATACTTTGTCAAAAGCAGCACAACACGGAAATACTTAACCCATTTCTGATTGGTTATCTTGAGGAAAGAAGACTTATAAGCAGAGACTATCTTGCTTCCCCTTTTGTCTGGGTCGCAGGTATGGAGCTCTAGTCTCATAATGGCTACGTGGCTTTGTAAGAACTTTAGCTGAACTCTGCGGTTTTGGCTTTTGACATTTCCTGTTTTTGTACACGTCTTAAAAGCAGGTCTTTATATCTTCTTTCTGCCACGTCTCACTTTTATATTTTAATTTACTTTTTATCCTGCCTTAATATGTTGCCATTTGTTGTAACAGTTGTCAGAGTATATTCACAGACTGGAATAGGCATCTGGTCAGCCAATGGGGATTGTCTGGAGACTGAAACAGTATTTGCTGGAGACAGCTAGGAGCCTGGGCGTGTCTTAGTTTAACTTCTTTGCTAAAGCCACAAACAAATCTGCTACTGAAGCTGGAAACTGTTCTCTCCACTGCCTGTGTTTACTTGTACTCTCTACCAAGTTAGAAGAACCACTTGTGGTATTGTATATATGTCTCATATGTTATATTATATATAAAGAGAAGTGAATGAATCCTGCTGAATCAGTTACCTGTAGGTTCTTTCTGGATTTGATTGCTGCAACAAACTCTGATAACAGTTACATGTTTAAATAAAATAAATGTTCATAGGTGGATGCAAACTTCATTTTTTCCCCCAAAACATGTAATGTAAATTTAACAAATAGGTAAAAGATTCAAGAGCCTTTTCAACTTAAGCCATAGAACTGTTATCCTCATACTGAAGAAAACAACAGATGCACATCTAATTACTATTTTTTTTTAAAGTAAGCTATATTCTTTTTATTTGGCTGGACAGTTTTATATACTCCCTGGCATTAATTCTTTCCATTCAGTGACTGACCCCTTTTCCATCTCCTATCCAGTTCCAGGACATCTAAATTACAGGATCAACTGCAAAAATAATGAGATGTAATGCTAAAAAAATATGCTGCAGTGAACATTTTTATAAGCCTTTTGACAGGCATTTACCTGATTTTAATATTCTCTTCCATGCCTCGTTATAACAAGTGAAATTATCTAAAAGGTGTAGAAAGAGAATGCTAAACAGTGCAGTCACGATTAATCTAAAACCTATGGGATCCTTCTCTGCATTTACGAATGCCACACACAAACATTTATAGAACTTACCAGCACAAGGAAAGTGAAGTAGGAAGGCCCTATTTTTACAGCTCATAGTAAAGAAATGTTTTTCTTCCCATGAATAAGGTTTATGACAACAATTCCAGATGATTAATTGGTAGAACAAGAAATGCATAATTTAATGACGGTATCATCCAAACCGCAATCTCTTTTTATGGCTGTTGTAAGTATTCCAAACATCCCACAATTGTCTTTTATACCATTTTAATTCTTCCAAGCTGTACAAAATTCAGAGAACATACTGGTTATTAAAACAGAACCCATCAAATTATTAAATCTTTGCCGCCATTGGCTCAGGCTAATTATGAAAAGGAGACGGAGCCTGAGGAAGTCAATTAAGACTAACTACTGCCTACCTGGTAAGCAAATTTATGGCTGCTTTTAAAGTCTTTACTAGACAGAAGCTAACAACCACATGTTGTAATGTAATATTGGTATCCCCAATTTGTCATCTCTTTTTAAAAAAATGGGAATGCTGCCAGGTCCAACAGACACCTGTTCAAATTGCTAAATGCAAATACTATGATGATTTGTCTTTTGGTTTGCTGAACTCTGCCAATTGCAAAGGATGCCCATGGCATTAAAATGAAGCTGTGTTTCTGCAAAAATTGGAAGATTTTGGGGTGGGGTTAAGATTGCTTTGTTGAATGGAATTTGTACTCTTTATTTGCTGGGTTACATTTTTGAGATTTGTTCAAGGAGGTTTAAAATGTGCAGAGATGTTTTGTTAAATACATTTTGACTATCTTGACTAATTTTTCTCAAAAGTAGGTACCATATTTTTCTCTCAAAAAAGAGGCTGAAAATCTGGGTGCGTCTTATACACTGAATATAGCATTTTTTGGCCTTCTGAAACCCCACCCCTTCACCAAAATGGCCGTGCATAGCTTGTAGGAGGCTTTCAGAGAGCTCCTGGGGGCTGGGAAGGGCAGAAAGGAGCAAAAAATGGACTGGTTTTTGCTCATGTTTGCCCCCCCTCCCACCTCCCCAGAAACACTCTACAAGCTTCCTAAGGGCTGTTCATGCCCTTTAAAAAAAAAAAACAGGCCTGTTTTTGCGAAAAACAAGCCATTTTTGAGATGTTTGCCGAGTGCAAAAACTTTTTTTTTTAAAAATTGCCTCTTCAAAACCTTGGTGCATCTTATACTCCAAAAAATACGGTAATCATTAGCTTTCAGTATCCCCACAAATCTCTGGCTCTGCAAAATGGGTTACTTCTACTTTATTGGAAATATTGTAATCTTTTTCATTCTAGATATATTTTAAGCTCAGAATACTTCAAAAACAATACAGAATACTTCAAGAACAATACAGAATACTTCAAGAACAAGCGAATGCAGTCAGAACAGTGTTGGAATACTTATGGTTAAGATTACAGCAGCTGTTTCATTTTTAAAAAAAATATATGCATAGCATCTGTGTGTGAATTATTGACAACTAATATATGAAAGAAATTGTGTATGTATTTATATTTACTCCCTCAACACCCAAAGTGGTAAAAGAGGAAGTAAAGAAGAAGATTCATATATACAATATTAAAAAAATCCATGGACCACAACACTTTGCTATCTCCATCATATTCAACAATAGATGTTTGATATTTTGAATATCGATAAAAATATTTAATATAAATTCTTTTTTAGATTGCTTTTTAATGTAGTCAGACTTTCCACTAAACAACAGAATCTCATTTTCACTTTATTGTTCTAAGGCTATATATGAAACAAGAATTTTAGTAGATACTTATATTTCATTCTGTCTTTTACTATGTTATTTCAGTTGAGACCAAGATTTTTTTCATAATCCATCTCTCCATTTGGAATTTAGTAGAATTGTGGTCTTCCTTCCTTCCTATCAAATACTGGGCATCCCACTGTATACAATTAAACATATGTGTACAAGACAAGTTACTGAATCTCATACTGGATATATCATTTCCAAGATACTACCCTGTTTCCCTGAAAATAAGACCTCCCCAGATAATAAGCCTAATCAGGCTTTTGCTTGTATATGCTAAAATAAGCCCTCCCCAGAAAAATAAGCCCTCCCCAAAAATATTGCAACACAGCAGCAGCCATGAGATGACCACGCTCACTGCCTTCTGCACCTCAAAAATAATATGACCTCCCTGAAAATAAGGCCAAGTGCTTATTTCAGAGGTCAGAAGAAAATAAGACCCTGTCTTATTTTCAGAAAAACCCGGTAAAAAGATTACTTTCTTTTAATCTATGAGTGCAGTGACACAGGTTGACAATGCAACATCTTAATTCTAACTTTTAGATCTTCTCCCACCAGGCCTGCATTTTTTGAAGAATACTAATATAAAATCATATCTATATGAGCCTTTAAAAAATAAAAATATCTAAGGGGAAAGAAAGTCTAATATAATGGCATGCTCAGAACATTAAATGATATTAGGTTTTTTTTAAAAATAGAGCATATTGATAACATTATAAAGATCTCTAGATTTGTCTACATTTGTTTGCAGGATGCTCAATCATCCATACATCATCCAATAACTTTGATTTGGCTTCAAATGCATAAATCAGAGTATATTGGACAATATTATAAAAATGTCTATAGGGGTATTTATTTTGTATGTGTGGGCATGTGCGTGCATGTTCATATGTGAGTATATATACATGGACTGTCTGTATCATACTACATATTGTTTTCCTTTAATATTGCTGCAAGGAAAAAATTAAATGGTATATGTTTTATTTGCTTATGGTTCATTCATTCAATCTGCATATCTGCCCACCTCAACAGGAAACTCTGGGCAGCAAACAAAATTAACATAAAGTTTAAAAAATGCAATAATAAAAAATTAAAATACAAGTCAGGCAAGAAAATATTGTGTCCTTTATTTAGAGTCCACATTATGTAGGAGATTGGTGGGCTCTAAGTATGATAAATAAATAACCCATAATCACTAATGCAATTAAGAAATCGCCCCCCTCACATACTCAAGGCCCCTGGTCTGGGCAGACAGCCAGATATTTAAGGCCTTATGAAAGAGGATATGGACCTGATCTCCAGTGGGAGGATGTTCCATAAGTTGGCTGATATGGCACCAAAGGCACATCTTCTAGGCCCTACCAACAGGCATTCCTTAGTTGACAGCACCCAAAGCATGCTAATAATTACCTTATTGCATTTTTTAAAAAACCTGACCCTGCTAAGAAACCTTGTATGCTTAGATTTGAAAAGTGTTTATAGAGATTCTCAGTCATCCAAAGGTTGTCCCAAGGGTGTTTTTTCAAGAGGCAGCTGGACATTTCCTTTGAAGACATTTCGCTTCTCATCCAAGAAGCCTTTCAGCTCTGACTGGATGGTGGGGAATGGAAGGATTTATATTCCTTGCAGACAGCTGGTCATTTGTATTCTTTTAGATCTGAAAGCCTTCACCAAACAAAATAAAATGTTGCAGTATTAAGTCAGGAACAGAACTGTGTGGGACTTAATCACTCCATAGTATCTGTCATGAGATGCCATTTGAAGATAAAGATTACAACTGATAGAAAAGGGAAGAGGTGCTAAATAAGCTTTGTAAGAGCTAGGTGTAAATACATAGTAGTTAGTCGATTTTTCCATGGTAATTTACAAAGAAAATAACTGAAAGCATGTTGCAGTATGTAAATAAGAGTACGGTAGTAACATTGCACTCTTCCTTAGTTGCTACTTCAATATCCAGACGATCAGTCAATTCAATCAAATCTATTGTTCTTCTTCAGTAAAATCCAAAATTGTTATATTCGTTGAATTTATAGCATTATTTTTGTTATAAAAATACTGACATCCATTTACATGAATTTTACAAGATAAAAAAATACCCACAATACCATAATGTGGTATATGTGTTAATAACATTCATAAACTCCATCAAAACCACTTTTCTTAAAAGAAAAAGAAAATCAGTGCTTCCATTATTCCTTTCAAAAAAGAAAATGCAGTTCCAAAGACTCCACACTGTTAAAATGTATACTGTGAGTGAGTTAGATTGCTTCAATGTAAATAGAACTGTAGTGATATTCTCCTACTGGGAGAACTTTATTCTCCTCTGAGTAGAACAATGTAGACGTTCTACAAGGCAAGACAGTCAAATTAATACAAATAGTTTTCATCCTGGCATGATCATTCATATTGGCAAAGGGATACAGGTAGTCCTCAGTTTACAATTGGCCATTTAGCAACCATCTGAAGTTATGACAGATTTTTTTAAACAACATACTTACAATCTATCCTCAGAGTTATGACTATACATATGACCACAATTTGCAATGTCTTTTGCCAGTTTCTGGCCAAAAAAAAAATCCTATTCAGAATAATGTATTTGCTTAATCACCATGTGATACATGTTACAGCCACAGAGACTCATATTGTAATGATATATAAAATATCAAGTTTGGTGACATGGTGCCTCAACATATGATTGGAATGATTATGATAAAAATTGTAGGCTCCATTATATTGTAAGTTGAGGACTGTTCAACATTCAACACTAGGTAAAAACATTTGTGACATAAAATGGGATGAGGTAAAGAACATCTGACAACAGTTTGTATGATTAAATGATGACTGCTATTCCTAGTGGTAAGCTGTAATACTGCTGCTGAATGGTAAAGATTGAGAAGAAACTATCATGGTGCTGTCAAGGAAAACTATTTTTCCCTACCAACAATATTTAATAGTGGCCTTTTTGGGCATGTCCTCTAAAGATCTGTTTTCTTAGGCAGGAATCTCTTTAGGGATCTTTAGGAGGAGGGGAGGAGTGGAGGCAAGAAGAGAGGTGGGGAGGGGAGGAGAGAAGAAAGGAGGGGAGAGGAACAAGTTGTAATGGGAGATTTTTGTAATTAATAATTTCATAATTTAATGAGCTTATATGCCGCTCAATCCCGAAGGACTCCAGGCGGCTTACAAATACGAGATAAAATAAAATAACAGATAGGGGAGAGAAACAAAAACAGTTTAAAAACCACAACATTCATTCGGCTTAACTGGGGGTTAGATCTGATTTATAGATCAACAGCCCCAGGCCTGCCGGAACAGCCAGGTTTTGGTGGCTTTTTGGAAGGACGCAAGTGTGGGAAGGGTCTGGATCTCTGCGGACATTCATTCCACAGAGCCGGAGCAGCTACAGAAAAGGCTCTCCCCTGAGTGGTCGCCAGCCGGCATTGTCCGGTCGATGGCACCCGGAGGAGGCCTAGCCTGTGAGTTCTTATCGGCCATTGGGAGGTATGCAGCAGGAAGTGGTCTCTCAGATATCCAGGTCCAAGGCCATGTAGGTGGTCTCTCAGATATCCAGGTCCATAATTTTAATTATGTCAACATCTGTTGTGAGGCAAAAGTGGCAAAGCATATTGATTTCTAAAAATATTCACTTGTTTATTGGCAATAATTTTCTTCCACCATCAGGGAAGGCAACCAACTGTTGGTTAAGTGTGATTTGAAACAACTCAATGGGGAAGATTTTAGCTGAGAAAGTGGAAACAGCAGGACATTGAAAAAAAGTGGCCATCTAATACTATAATTCATCCTTTTAAGAGAAACAAACACAAAGTGTAATCAACCACCATAAGCTGATATTAATAAATGCAGAACAAAGAAAACTAAGATGTCATGGTAGTAGAAGCCAATGGAAACAGGAGCTAAAGATGTATGTGGTTATTAAAAATGGAGTTACCAAAAGCACTATTAAGAACAAGACTAATATGGGGAAAATGCAGATCAGAAGGCAACACTTGCTAAAAAAATTACTGAACATTTGAAAACAGAAAAGGACATGAGATGGAAAGAGATATAGGTCATCAAGGATTTTTTTTTGCCTAAAGGTGCACATATTGGGTTAAAAAATAAAATTCATAATATTCTGGTAAAGCAGAGGTTCCCAACCTGTGGGCTATGGCCCACTAGTGGGCTGTGAGGAATTTTCAACTGTACTGTGGAAACAGCCGGTGAGCATATGCGTGCACATGTACATCCTCACTTGCAGAAGCATCAGGTGAGCGCATGCATGCATGCTCAATTTCAGTGGCAGGTGCACGGGCATTCTGTTCATGCAAATGGAGCTGTGCATGCACACATACTTGCTGGCCACTTGTGAAAACCATCCCCTTCTCCTCCCCCCCTCCACTGGTCTGCAAAGCTGGAGCTCTGTGTAACAAAAATGGCTTTTTCTGTGTGTGCCCTCAAGTAAGTCCTGGTTCTGGCAACTTCCTAGACACATCTTTGGAGATTTCTTGGCAAGATTTCAGTAATGGTTTGCCAGTGCCTCCCTCCTAGGGCTGAGCTCTAGCTCAAGGACAACCAGCTGCCTTAGGACCTAATTTGGCTGCCAGCTTCTAGTCTGTCTACCAGTTTCTAGTAGGGAACTAGTTCCTCCTGGCTATTAGGTGTGTTCATATTTAAAGAAAGATAGAATAATCAGTATGGTAGCTACTCAGGAGAAATGCCATGTAAACAGGTAACAAAGAAAAAGCAGTCTAGTCATTGAGTCATGGCAGCTGGACTTCTTTTCCTATTGATAGGTTTTGCTGTTTATCCAAAAAAGAAAAGAAATTCAGTTGCCATGACTCAACATTCAGACAACTCTACCTAGATGACTGAGAATCTTTATAAAGAAAAAGCAGGTTTATAATATTCCCAATAAAAAAGGATATGTTGACCAGACAATTGTGATGAACAAACAAAGAACAACTTCAGACCAAGACAAATATAGTCAAGAAATACTTTGAATGAGCTACTTCAGCTTCAAACACAATGATACACAGGCAAACAATAGATACAAACTAAAGCTAAACCACTCCAAACTCGATTGCAGAAAATATGACTTCACCAACAGAGTGGTCAATGCCTGGAACACACTACCTGAATCTGTTGTTATATCTTCAAACCCCCATAACTTTAACCTTAAACTGTCTAGTGTGTACCTCATCCCTTTCCTAAGAAGTCTGTACGGAGTGTACATAAGTGCATCAGGGTGCCTACCGTCCCTGTCTTATTGTCCCCATTTATTCATACCCATTTCCTGTGCTCATGCCCATGTTTATATTTATACCTTTTTATCTCGTACATGTTTGACAAACTAAATAAATAAAATGGGGGCAGAGAAGGGGGGAACTTATTGAAAGTTCGACTTCTATGGATTATTGTTGAGAATTCTGAAAACAAGTGAAGTATTAGGGAAGCTAATGTCTGTGTCTTTCAAAAGTGGTGAAAGCACTTTTCATGTAACCACATCAATTCCTGAGAATGCTCTAGCTCCCTAAAAGCAGATTTGAAACAAAAATCAGCACAGATTTGTTAATAGAAACTCTTATAAAACTGACATAATCTTGTTTTTTTGGATTATGTAAAACAGTCATTATGTTTAGTTACAAATATTGTTCATTGCATCCTGAATCTAACACATGGGAATCCATTAAATTAAGGTATCATTGTATTCTAAATATGACTGGCAGTGAATCTGTGAAGTCTTGTGATCTTAACATTGGACAGCAAGATAACACAATAAAAGAAGAAACAGCAATTAAGGACGCCAAACAGCACAGTGAGAAGCTGCTTAATTTCATGGCCTAACAATTCCTACCGTCTCTGCAGAAGTTAACTACTTCCCAATTATGATATCGGAAATATTGTAAACTGAGTAGTAAGGATCAAAGAGAGAGGCAGAAAGTGAGAGGTAGGTAGATTCTGTGTTTAGGTGTGGTCCAGGGGTGGTATTCAGCAGGTTCAGACCAGTTCTGGAGTGCCAGAAGCGGAAATTTTGAGTATTTCAGAGAACCGGTAAATTCCATCTCTGACTGGCCCCGCTCCCATCTATTCTCTGCCTCCCGAGTCCCAGCTGATTGGAAGGAAATGGGGATTTTGCAGTATCCCTGGAGTGGGGAGGGAATGGAGATGTTACAGTATCCTTCCCCTGCCATGCCCACCAAGCCACGCCCACCAAGCCACACTGCACCCACCAAGCCACCCCACAGAACCAGTAGTAAAAAAAATTGATTCCCACCACTGATGTGGTCTTAAACACAGAATCACTACCACGATAAAGAAAACATGTAAATCTCAATGAAGTTTGCAGGGTATAAATTTGTATGAGAAATATTACAGACCACTCTTAATGATAAATAAAGCAGGAAACTGCATATTTTGAAGAAAACAGAAAACAGCAAGCAACCTCAAGAGTTAATTTCAAAGGAACTATTGTCAATTATTTAAAAACCAAAAATGATTCCAGCAAACAGAGAGGCATTTACAGTACAACTCATAAAATTCAAGATAAACAACATCCTGCTGTACTCTATAACAGATTGTAGTAAATACTGGGAAATAGCCTGTTTGTTGTAAATCATAACAGCCAACTGCACAACCAAAGTATTTTGAGCAAGAAATGGATTCAAGATTATCAACAAAGTACTTAGACTTAGAATAGCATCTCAAATGAGTCTCCAGATAAACCTTCAATATCCCTACAATATTAATCAAACTGTTCAAGAAGTAAAGGAAAATTGTTCTGGTGAACAGAGCAGCCAGTAATAAATTAGGATGAATGAACATTGAGAGTGTAAAATGAAATCAGTGTTCCTGTAGGAATAAATATGTGCAAAAACTATTAAAAAGTTAGAAAAGTATAGGAATATGAAATTATTACAGAATACTTCATATGCGAAGGATGAGACTGCAAAATGGTTTCTTCACATACAATATTTTGCATAAATTCTGAAGAAATAAGGAAAATATTACTCAGTTGACCCTGCGGACACATAAACCTCCAAGTGCTTCAACGACCCTCTGAAATGATGCAAATTACCAGCTGTCTGCAAGGAATATAAATCCTTCCATTCCCCACTATCCTGTCAGCGCCGAAAAAGCTTCTTGGATGAGAAGTGAAACGTCTTCAAAAGAAAAAGAAAAGTCCAGTTGCCTCCTGAAAAATCACCTTTGGGACAGTTTGTCAGCCAGTTACAAATCCATCTAGTGGTGACGCTGTCTATCCCACATTTTTTAGTTTTACCAAGGTTGTGGTGTACTTTGTTGAATGCCTTGCTGAAGTCTAAGTATACAATATATATAATAAGCATTTCACTGGTCTATTAATTTAGTCACTTTGTCAAAGAATGAAATAAGGTAAGTTTGGCATGATCTGTTTTAACAAATGATATGTTTGGTTTTTTTAACAAACCCATGCTGGTTATAACTTTGTTTCTACAGATATATATTTTTATTTAGCACTGATTTTAATAATTATTTTATTATTTTTTATTAATTAATTAATAAACAAATAAATTAAATTAATTAAAATTATTTTAGCTTTATAATTATTTTAACTTAAGACTAACTACTTTCTGAGGTAGAAAGTGGATAATATACAGTATATCTATACCTTGATTACATTTCATCTTGAGAGTGCAACTGTACATGGAAGTAGCATTGAATAATGCCCCAAGGATGCACATGTTGCAAAATGCAACCAGTAGGCTGATAACAAGGTAGAGTGCAGTGGTGGGTTTTAAAAAAAATTGGAACCTCTTTTGTAGGTGTCGCCTGCTTTCCGGGTCCACTGGTGGAACCTCCTCTAACCGGTTCGGTAGATTTGACGAACCGGTTCTACCAAATAGGTGCAAACTGGTTGGAATCCACCTCTGGTATAGTGACCCCATGACAGGATGGATGGATCTGGGTCATTCCTTCTATGTAGATCACATTTACCTATCTAGAGACAATGCTTTTCTGGAGCGCCGGGGATCAATGCAAAGTGGAGTGCAAGGAGCAGTTACGATTTTAGAAATAAATATGATTTCTGTGCATATACTTGGCAATGAAGAACAAAAGAGGAGAAGAAAGATATAGCAATAAAGGTCTTGAAGGAACTGTTTTAATTCTGCAGGGTTGAACTGTCTCTTCTCTCTCAATGCTTTGCCATCATTCATCTCTGCCCTATGTTTCTTTTATTAAATAAGTCTTTTTCAATTTTACTTTCCATCTATTAGACTTCATTCATTCATTGATTGTATAAACCTTCGATGCTGCTTGGCTCACGATTACTGTGGATGGCTCACATTTCATATGTCAAGAACAATAAAACAGAATAAATGATCATATCCATCCAGAAGAAACAGAGATAATCATTGTCGTGTCTGCCTTACCCCCCACCCCCCACCCCAACTGACAGGGACTCAACAGTCAATCTTCCCTCTAATCTAGGAGCAAAGCCAAATTTTCAAAAACTTATAAAACACTATCTGCAGAGGAAACACTGTGGCAGAGAAGGCACATTTCTAGGTCCTTACAGATGGCATTGCCTATGAAGGCTCTCAATCATCTAGTTCTAGATCTAGTCCAACTGCCTTTTGGAAAAGCACCTTTGAGATAGATGTCATTGTTTAATTGAGGAGACCCTGAATATGCCCATTCTGCCAAATTTTATTGGATAAGCAAAAACTATTGGCAGTAGACTATTCTTCAAATTACTAGGTTTTATATCATGCTGGTGTTTGTAGGTGATAGCCAGCACTTTGAATTGCATCTGGAACCCTAATTACAACCCAAATTATAACCATTGCAGCTTTCAGAGCAGTAAGATACCATGGTATGAGCAAACCACAAACCATGCTACTGCATTCTGGACCAGTTGTTGCTTCTGAGAGATCTTCAAGGGCTGCCCCAAACAAGAGTACATTGAAGAGTATGAGCAACTACTGAAGAGCCCTCCCAATCTAGAAATTGGCACAGATGATTCTATGCAAGGCTCTACTACCCACAAGTGCCAATTGGTTTTTGAGCAGAACTGTAAATCTGAGACAACCCCTAGATTATGCACTAGTATCACTGCTGGGGCATCAACCATGTCCCAGACCAAAGATGAACAGTTCCTAGATGCAGGAAGCCCAATTAACTATAACCACTCAATCTTATCAATGCATTTTTCTAAGATCCGCTACTAACAATAAAATTTGAAATTAAATTCTTAACGTCCTAATGTTCCTTATAAAAGTCAATACATATGTTTAAAAGTCTTGAAATAAAGTGGTTGAAACTATTTTTTAAGAAAGTTACTTTTATAATTCCATGTACAAGTAGCTTGCTTATACCTCAATCAACGAAGCTACTGCAGTAAAAATTCTCAAACATACTTCAAAAACTTTGAAGCTACATTCTCCATAAAGTGATATGTATTGAGATTATTTCTATTAGATAGAAATTGACATTGACACTTTGAAGAATACACAGATGTCACGATGTATAATAAACCTATCATACACCCACTCTGAATATGATAATGTAATCAAAGATACACTTTTGAAATAGCTCATCAAAAGAAAAATATTTACCAAAATCTAAACTACAGCAAATCAGAGAATAGTTGAAATTTCAAGAAATGGCTATTTACCTCCTGACAGAACAAATCAGCTTGCAATTTATAACAAATCATCCACTTTTACATAATTTACAATATATTTAATGGGATAAAAATAACAAACTGTTTTAGAGGATTAGAGACCGAAGCTGTAATGGCATAATGAATTTAGCACAAATTTCTATTTGACTGTATTATACAGGAAGAATGAATAAGTTTCAATCATGTAGGATAATTGAGTACAATTAAAATAGTTTTATTTTTTATTTTACGACAAACATGCTACGTCATTGAAAAGTAACTATGGCTTAGTTTTCTGTTCTGCTAGAAAAATTTGAGACCTTTTATGCTTTGTATGAATGCTTAGTTTCTCACCACAAAATGTATTTATCATACCTATTCACTTTTATTTGTCCTAGGGCAGCTTCTATACAAGCATGTTGCTTCGAGATAATAAAATAGCACGGGTCAAGTAGCTAAATATATTTACTGTAATGCTTCCTTGCAGCTATTATTCCATAAGAATGGGATGATTTTTTAAAATATTTGTTAAGAGTTATATTCTTTCTTTCCTTCAAGAGCTCAAACACAACAGTTCCTCAGACTATTTTATCCCACAAGAACTATCCTTTGAAATAACTGGACTGACAGAAAATGACATCCCAAATCACCCATGAATGTCCTTGGCTGAGGACTGACTACAACTGTGATGGCTAACCTATGGCACGCATGCCTAAAGTGGCACACAGAGCCATCTCTCTGAGCATGGAAGCCATTGCCCCTTCTGGATTCTGGTGCACCGGCCAGCTGGTCTTCACGCACACAGAAGTGCCAGAAACCAGAAGAGCAGCCACCCAGTGGGCATGTGCGGATTGGGAAAATGATCTTCCGGGTTTCTGGCGCATGCTTGTGCACCGGCCACATGGTCTTCCAGTTTCTGGTGCATATGCACATGCAAAGAACAGCTGGCCTGTGTGCATGCGTGCACCAGAAACCAGAAGATCAGTTTCCCAATATGTGTATGTGTACCGAGCAACTGCTCTTCCAGTTTCCAGTGGTCCTGTGTGTGTGAAGACCAGCTGGTCTTCACATGCACATGCATGCTCCCGTTTAGGACCTCAGTGACGAAAAGGTTCACTAATAGTGGACTAGAACCTCCATCTTTCCACTCATAGCACAACACATTAACTGTTTATATTGAATTGGTTGACGGTTCCACCTTGATGGTTATACGTTGCATTTGTGGGATAGCTTGTACCTTTTTGTCTTTTGGTTTAACTTCTTACATGCCAACAATATATTCCAGCTGACATTTGCCTACGTTGATGTTTAAACCTGCAGCTTGAAGGCTAGAAATGACCTCCTTAGTTGCTGGAAATGTTCTTCTCAGGTTTTGTTGTGACATCATGAAATCAGACCTGACTCACTAGCGTCCTATCTAACAGACATGCTATTCTTTGTAGGTGATGTAAAACCCTGAAAGTAAAATAGATACGCATATTCCCTAGGAAAGGGGAGCGACTGTTGAGTGGCATTAAATAAGCAGTAGGACATGGAGAGTAAGGGGAAAACAACAGCGTAATGGCTGATAACCCAATTAATATTTAGATCGACACCAGGAGGTTTGCTGCTGGTTCAATGAGCAGACAGGACAAGTCTTTCAGAATTGAAAGTTGGTACGTTCCAGAATATCATTCTACAAAATGAAATGGTTTCCATGAAATAAACCAAACAAATGTTTGCCCATGTTCTGTCAAAAATGACAGACTTGCTGCCAACCCAAGAGGCAGAACAAATGCTGGCTAGTGAAATAGTTGTACGTAGCTGACAGTTTAGATTATATACAAAAGAAGATAGAATTTTCCTGGAACAGGAACATGTCTTAAACTAGTCGAGAGAGACATAGTTTACAAACGTGAGACAGCCATATACCAGTTCAAATGCTGATTATGCTTTATGGCTTTATGAATTTTTTTTTCTTCTTCTACAGCTTGTCAGTAATAAAAGGAAGGAAAGCAGGGAGAATGGGAATAGGATCAGCATTAAAGGATTATCTTGTTTTGTTTGTTGAAGAAAAAAAAGGGAAAGAATCACAAGAAGTATTTCACATCCTATGCAAGAACCCACCAAAGTCTGTAACATGGGCACTCATAGGAAATTCCTTGATCTGAATGTCATTTCTCTTTCTAAAAAAGAATTATAGAATAATAATTTTAACAATTAATCTTAATGTGAAAGATATTGGGTGAATAATTATAGAATTTTTTTTAAAAAAAATCTCAGTCAACAAAGACTGAGAGATATGTGTGGTGGCTCAGTGGCTGAGCTTGTCGATCAGAAGGTTGGCAGTTTGGCGGTTCGAATCCCTAGTGCCACATAATGGAGTGTGCTCCCATTACTTGTCCCAGCTTCTGCCAACCTAGCAGTTTGAAAGAATGTAAAAGGCAAATAGAAAAATAGGAACCACCTTTGGTGGGAAGGTAAAAGTGTTCCGTGCGCCTTCGATGGCTAGTCATGCCAGCCACATGACCACAGAGTCATCTTCGGACAGTGCTGGTTCTTCGAGTTTGAAACGGAGATGAGCACTGCCATACACACACACACACACACACACACACACACACACACACACAAACTCTGGCTTAGATATGTAGATGACACTTTCATAATTTGGCCACATGGGAAGGAAAAACTGGACAACTTCCTTAGACATCTCAACAGCCTACATCCCAAAATACAATTTACTATGGAAATAGAAGCTAACAACCATTTTCCCTTTCTGGATGTCCTGATCTACAAAAAATCCAACGGCTCCCTAGGACATACCATCTACAGGAAAAAAAACATACACCAACCACTACTTAAACACACAATCCCATCACCACCCTGCACAGATCAACTCCATAGCCAAGACTCTCATCTCCAGAACCAAACGCCTAGCCGACAAAGACCACCTGAAAATTACACACTCTCACAAACGTATTAATTTCCAACAGCAAATAAAATCCTTTAAAATCAGCAAAATTCTCCACAAACACAATATCAAGTTAGCCTTCGGCACTGACCAAAAAATAGCCAACATCTTAAGAAACCCCAAAGACAAGATCCAGCTAGAAAACCAAGGGGTCTATGAAATACCATGCAAAATGTGCCCAGCCACATACATTGGGCAAACTAATAGGAGAATAAATGCATGCATCACTGAACACAAAAACGCAGTCAGAAAAGAAGAAAAAACTTCCTCCCTTTTCCAGCACCTTAAAGCTACAGGACATCAAATTGATTTTGAAGGAACCAAATTAATCTCCAAAACTGAATACTTCAACAAGAGAATAATTATGGAAGCCATCGAAATAAAGAAACACCCCCACAACATGAAAAAACATGATGATACCTCCCGCCTACCAGACATATTGAAACCAGCCCTAGTCAACAAATGAGCCCCAACCACCACCAAGACCATTGCAACACAAAACAACAATGTACACACAGCCAGCACCAATCAGCATCAATCTACCAATCATGATACAACCACACAACCAATCACTCCACTTACTGAAACAAAGCCAGCACTCCATATCCCCCCACCAAGATTTATAGAAAGACGGCAGCTCCGATCACACTTTAAGCCCAAAACCCAGCCTGAAGATGGCGAGTGAGACCTCGCTGAAACTTTGCCAAGACAATATCAATCTTACACGTGAAAAGACCTGAATACAACAAGTATACACACACACACACACACACATCTATAGACACATACACACACACATACATACAAGTATATGTGTTTATCTATCTATCTATCTGAGCTAAGTGAGACAGTTGTTAACTGAGTTTTTCCCTATTTTACAACCTTTCTTGCCATATTTGGCAGGAAAGAAATACAGTTCTTGTAATGTTCTTTTTGTTTAGCAAGTTTCTTGCTGTCTTTTGACAGAGCCAGGAACACTGTGAAGCATGTTGAACTTTTGTGATTATTCATCTTGATAAGAATTTGTTTGGAGTGACATATACACCTAGTAAATGAATAAATCAAAGAACAACTGTTTTAATATTTTTCACCCCCATGCCACTGTCTACATAATACATCACTTTCTAGAAATTGTGTGATGCCTTGTACTTGAAAAAGGTACCGTATTTTTCGAGGTATAAAATGCACCAGAGTATAAGATGCACCAAGATTTTGAAGAGGCAAATGTAAAAAAAAAAGTTTTTGCACTCTGCAGACCTCTCAAAAATGGCCCATTTTTTGTAAAAATTGGCCCATTTTGTTTTTTAAAAAAGGGCATGAATAGTCTTTAGGAGGCTTGTAGAGTGCTCGGTGGGGTTGGGGCAAAAAGAGCAAAAAATGGCCCATATTTCACAAAAACAGACCCATTTTTGACAAAAAAAGGCAAGCACAGCCTTTAGGAGGCTATGGGGGGGGGGGGGAATTGAGCAAATGCCAGCCCATTTGTCACTCATTTCTGCCCTCCCCAGCCCCCAGGAGCACTCTGAAAGCCTTCTAAAGGCTCTGCATGGCCATTTTGGTGAAGGAGGCAGGGTTTCAGGAGGCAAACATGCTATATTCAAGTGTATAAGATGCACCCGGATTTTCAGCCTCATTTTTGAGGGAAAAGGTACGTCTTATATTCTGAAAAATATGGTAAACCCTGGTGGAAGAGGTTCTACATTGCTATCCATGTTGCTGTTGCTTTCAAACTGTTTTAAATACTGCATCTTCAGGCAGGAGACAAAGGGATCTCACTGTTTTACAAAATAGAAGAGATTAACATCTAATGAGAAGGAAGGACCCACTGGAGAAGATCCTAATGCTGGGAAAGATTGCGGGCAAAAAAAGAAAGGGACGTGAAAGAATGAGGTGGCTGGATGGAATCACCTAAGCAGTAGGCATGAGCTTAAATGGACTCCAGTGGATGGTAGAGGACAGGAAGGCCTGGAGGAACATTGTCCATGGGGTCGCGATGGGTCGGACATGACTCCGCAACTAAGAAGCACAACAATTGAAGAAAATGTATGACAAATATGATTATAATAAAGATTAACACAAAGTATCTTCAATATTTCTCATTTAAGACAAACATACCCTCCAACATATTTATTTACTGCTCCTCTCACCCTTAGCACTCATAGGCCAATCCATCAAGTGATTGGAGTGACTCCAATGGAGGTAATTGGGATTAGGATTCCTTTCCCAACAATGTAGATTTTAGGCAGGAAAATAATGAACATTCTGAACTTTTTCAGAAGAGCAGTTTTCTAAGTATACTTTATTACAATTAACACTTCCACTTTTACAATCTTTATTAAACATAGTCACATAACATTTTTTGAAAGCTTTTCCATTAGCAGGTCACATTACTTTTCTCCTACAAATGGAAATTATGTCATATATCCCCACTACATCTTATTTTATGCAATATTTTCTAATATTTAATTCATAAATCAATTCCCATTTGGTTTAATAATAAATGCTTGAAGGCAGCAGACAGGAATACCAGAAAAGTATAGTGCTTGCTAGTTATTGGGAGGCCTCATTAAAAAGGCATCAAGAGAAAGAACAATAAAAGCAACCCTATGAACTTTTGTAATTGGACTCAAGGGAAATGTAACTTTAAGAACGTCATTGTAAGCTTGGTGCAAGATTTAAAAAGGAAGCAAAACCTTCTGTAGGCTTTGATATCAGCTTTGCAAAATCAGTAGTAATAGTAATAGTAACACCATAAGCATCAAGAAATCAGTGTGAATTTTTAGATTAAAGTTCTACCTCTTTTGCAGTGGAATAAAATATAATAATTTCTCCTTTGCAAATGTTAAGTCAACTTTTTTTTCAAAGCTGAATAATTTGAGGAGAGACAGAAAGAAAAAGAGAGGCAGGGAGGGAGATGCAGTGTTGGGATTCAGCCAGTTCGCACCTACCCGGAAGAACCAGTTGTTAACTTTCTAAGCAGTTCACAGAACCGGTTGTTGGAAGAAATCTTAATTTGTTTTTTTTTCCCCACTTTACAGGGCTAATCCTGTAAGGAAGGCAGGAAGGAAACATTCTGGTGTTGTTTCTAGCCTAGTCCTTAATGCCCTCCTTTTAGAAACTGCCTCTTTGGTTAACCCTTATTGAAGTGGACCGAGGAAGAATGAGGCAGGAGGCTCCTGAGGTAAAGTTAACAGCGTTTATTCGAACAGATCTGAACAGTAGACAGGCTAGCAGTAGATCAGGACTCCACCCTGCTTAACAGCTATTTATACAGAGCTGTCAAGCAGGGAGGCCAATCAGCATGCGTCTGACAGCCCGCGCTCAGCCAGCCGTGCCTTAGCCAATCAGGCACGGCCTGGCTGTTGCTGGCTGTCAGTCATACGAGCGAGGACTAAACACTTATTACATTGTAACAGCTAAGACAAAGCACCCATCAACCTGAGTGACATTGAGTTGGCCATGCCCACATGGTCACATGACCACCAAGCCATGCCTACCCAGCTGGTCATTAGGGCAGAGAAATTATTTGAATCCCACCAATGGGGAGATGTATTGTCTCAACATTTCATGACCATATTCTGCACTCCTCAATTTTTTGGCAAAGTAGAGTGCCCTGTATTCAACGTCATGTTACCTTCCTTGACACCTTTTAACATTTTAATTTTATGTATATCAATTTTGAACAAATTTTCTAAAAACAACAAAAACATAATTTTAAATGTATAATAGGCTCAGTAATGTGGAGAACCAGCATGGTGATGGTCCTCAAGCAGGGAGATACAGGTTCCAGTCCTCCTTTAGGAAAGGAGGCCAGCTGGATGACTTTGGGCCAGTTGCACCCTCTCAGCCCTAATCAATGTCAGTCTCTGCAAAAAGTCAACTAAAATAAAAGATTTCTCCTTGTACTACACTTTGTTATATGAATTGTGAGTTCAGTGCCTCACAGTACAACCGCTAAAAGTGACACTGGATTTAGTAATATGAGTTATGACTGGGGAATGTAAAGGACTTTTAAAGGTCCCACACACACACATACACACATTTTAATAGTTCAGGGATTTTAGCTTCTAAGTATTTTTACCTTTAAATATTACATTACAGTCTTATTGTACATTATAATATGGCTAGAGGAATCACTATCATAAATATGAAGGTCATTTGTTATTTGCCCTGAAATTCTATAAAAGGATTTTATAGGACAGAGTTAGCAAATAACTATGAATTTATTCTTGAGAAACTAAGCTTGAAAATATTTTCACAGCACAACCCTAAACTTTATTCATATGACCTGCTAAGCTCAATGAAACTTACTAGGCTCAGTCTTGTGCAGGAAGAAACAATTTGACAACTGCATTGCGGTCGCCGATGCTTGGGATAAAGATCCCGAAACCTTTATGTGTTTCCTTATGACATAATTACAATCATCAAAAACTTGTAGCATAACTTCTAAATATTTTCAGTTTTAAAATGCAAAAAGGAGAAGGAGAAAAAGAAGGAGAAGAGAAGGAGAAGCAATCAGGCAAACAATAAACAAATATTGCCCTCCTACCAGAAAATCCTGGCTCTATGCATCCATCTTGAGTTCTTGCCTTGCCTTTCACAGCTTGTCTCTCCCACGATTTGCCTCACTGTATTTTGTAAAATAAAATATAATTATCTAGGTTTCCACCCGATTTCTGCTTTAGATAGTGGTTAGAAATCACAATGACTGGCTAGCTACTCAAAATCAAACTAAGCATTTTATGGTTAAATTAAATTACAGATGAAGTAACCCTAATATTCTATATTTCAGCCACATTTTATTGTCATGCAAGACTGTGACCATCGCTCCATGTACTATTAAGCAAATTGTACCATAACTTTTCCCAAAACTATTTAAACATTAGATGAAAAAAATAGAAAAGTTCCCTTCTTGGACTTTTACTGCTACACAATGATAGAATAGTGTCATTGTCTCCAAGGATTTAAATTGTATTTGTCAGATTCTTCTACCTGTAAAGTTTCAATTTTTTTAGAATCTAATTAAACTAATTTGCTCAATTTTTCCTACAGAAAAGCTACTGCAAATTAATTATGCATACAGTAGATTGTTATTGTTTGTGAACAATATCTCCTGAGCAAAAGAAACTGAAAGAAAAATAATGGAGTTAATATAATAACAAATATAGGCAGTACTATTTCCATCAGCAAACATGTTGTTTAAAAAATATATCAATATTCTACCTTGTCCTTGAAAAAGGTGCTTTTTCAAGAGGCAAACTGGACTTTCTTGAGGTTTTTTCCTTTGAGGACATTTCGCTTCTCATCTAAGAAGCTTCTTCAGCTCTGACTGGATGTTGGGGAATGGAAGGATTCATCCAGTCACAGCTGAAAAAGCTTCTTGGATGAGAAGCAAAATGTCTTCAAAGAAAAAACAAGGAAGTCCAGTTGCCTCTTAAAAAAAAGCAGCTTTGGGACAACCATGACCTGAATGACTGAGAATCTCTATAGACAATATTCTATCTTATACTTTCTGCACCACAGAAAGCAAAGAAAAACAAGGAAACACTATACTACTACAGGCATACAGTACTATAATTGTCCATTCATTTAGTGATCGTTCAAAGGTACAACAGCACTGAAAAAAGTGACTTATGGCTGTTTTTCATACTTACAAACCATTGCAACATCCCCATGGTCATGTGATCAAAAATTGAATGCTTGGCAACTGGCTTATATTTATGATGATTGCAAAGTCTTGGGGCCATGTGATTACAATTTGCGATCTTCTGACAAGCAAAGTCGATGGGGAAGCCAGATTCATTTAACAACCATGTGACTAAATTAACAACTGCATTGGTTTAACAACCATGGCAAGAAAGTTGCAAATTGGGACAAAACTCATTTAAAATTCTCTCACCTAAAAACAGAAATGTTGGGCTCAATTGTGGTTGTAAGTCAATGAATACCTTGCTATCTAAGTCCTGAGCTATTGTCTATGGCACTGATGACGAACCTTTTCTGACTCGTGTGCCAAAAGTGGGGGGAATGCAGGGGGCCGTGCATGGGCGTGCCACACCCATCATGCTATGCATATGAACCCAGCACTCCCCCCCATTTTTGGCGTACGTTTTTCACTCTCCCCAGGCTCCAGAGGATTTATAGGAGCCGTGGGAAGGTGAAAACAGCCCCCCCCCGGAGGCCCTCCAGAGGCTTTAGGAGCTTCCCTGGAGTCTACGGAGCATGAAAAACTGGCCCTATGGGCGAACCGGAAGTTGAGAAATGGACTTCCGGTTCGCTCTTAGGGCCGGTTTTAGCCCTCCGGAGTCTTCAGGGGCCTTCAGGAGGCTTCCCTGAAGGCTCTGGAGGGCAAAAAATGACCCTATGAGCAAATCAGAAGTGACTTCCAGTTTGTTTATAGGGCCATTTTTCATCCTCCGGAGCCTTCAGGGGCCTTCTGCAAACTTCTCTGAAGGCTCCGGAGGGCAAAAAACGACCCTACAAGCAAACCGGAAGGTTCGTCATCATGGGCATGGGTGTGAAACTTGCCATATCACGTTGCTGACACATAATGTTTTGCAATGTTTTCCCCATTTTCACTGGGCCAGTCAGTGCACCGCCAGTTTGACACCCCTGGTCTATAACCTCTTATTTAATTTTGATAGGCAACTACTCAAAGTAGTTGATTATCTTATTCTAAGTTAAACCTAGAATTCTTAATTCCAGTGATTTAATCCCTTAGGTTTTCTTTTTCTACAACTATAGCTTGTCTTGAATTCAGTATAAATCTTAGCATCATGTAAGCCCTGCTGCAATTCTCTTAATAGCGTTATTTATTTAGATGATTTATTTGGACATCCGTTTCACAAACTGCGACATTGGGCTGATGACACATGTTTAAAAACATAAAAACAAAAGAGTGAACAATGATGAAAAACATAACAATACAGTACAAACAATGTCAAAAGTGCAAACATACTCCCATTTCAAAATAGTTACCAGATGGGTTTATTCAATGCTGCGGGGGAAAAATAGCTTTTCAAGTTCTTACAAAAGCCCCATATATTTGAATCTTGAGGAATATATTATCTCAAAGGTTATGTGCTACCACAGACAAGGCAGAATACCATAGTTCTATTAGATGACATACTTTCAGATCCATTGTCCTGATTTTCATGGGACAAGCAGAGACAGGCATATTTACAAGTAACCCAGCCCTATGTTAAGAATGGCTTTACAGGTTGAAACCAGAAGTTAACACTTGTATGTTTATAAAACAACAGTGTGTTTTTCTAAGGAATCGTGTTACATGGTAGTAATATGAAGTAGTGTACCTATAACTATCCATGTTTCTGCAATATAGATCAACTGCAACTGTGGATTATCTTTAAAAACAACCCACTCTAGAAGCACACTGAAATAATTCAAACAAGAATTGTTTGAAGAGATTCACAAATTTCACACATGTGAGGGATTTGTGAAAAATCTTTCTGCCTTTCCAATAAGAGCTCAGGGTCCAAGAGATCTCCAAAGTTATGCACCATTTACTGTGTATCTGGGGAAATGGCACCCCAGAATTAGAGATAGAATGTCCCTAAAATAAGAGGACTCCAAACCCAAAGTCACTTGGTTTTGATTGGTTAAAACTGAAGCTTGTTCTTCCCCATCAATACTCCACAGCCTCCAAACACTGGGAAAAATATTGATAGTCACATTATCCTGGATAATGAGACTATCCTGGAACAGACATACATAACTATGTGTCATGTGCATTTTGATACTAATCCACATATTGATGGATGACCTTGCCCAGCAGCTTCACATATAGGTTATACAAGAGTGGGGAGACAGTAGATCTCTGAATAAGGTATTTATGCTTGACATATATTTGGAAAATAATTAAGAGACATGGTGACACAGTGATTAGAATGCAGTATTACAGGTTAATCCTGTTGACTGCTAACTGCCAGCAGTTCGATTCTCACTGGCTCAAGGTTATCCCAGTCTTCCATCATTGCAAGGTTAGCAAAATGAGAACCCAGATTGTTGGGGGCAGTATTGTTATTCTGTAAACTGCTTAGAGAGGACTGTATACAAGTCCAAGTGCTATTGCTAAGAAACAATTATAATACTACAATAATATTATAATCTGTAAATGAGCAAATTATGGCCCTTCAGCTTCTACAATTTTACAAAAGGCCATATCAAGCATGGCCAATCATGAGCGATATTAAGAGTTAAAATTCTGCAATATCTGAAGGACAACAGATTTCTCATTCTTTCTTTGTCCTTTAATTTGTTTTCTGCGTCCATTTTTCAGTTTTGTAGCTTTCAAGATTTCAACGCTGTTGAAATCTTGATTAGAGTTGATTAGAGTTGGTTAGAGTGCTGTACTGCAGCCACTTCAGCTGACTGTTATCTGCAGTTCAGTGGTTCAAATCTCACCAGCTCAGGGTTGACTCAGCCTTCCATCCTTCTGAGGTGGGTAAAATGAGGACCCGGATTGTTGGGGGCAATATGCTGACTCTGTAAACCGCTTAGAGAGGGCTGAAAGCCCTATGAAGCGGTATATAAGTCTAACTGCTATTGCTATTGCTATATCAATCTGCAGTCATACTGACTCATTGTTTTATTCTCCTTCTGTTTTAATCTTAATAGATTCATGTTTATTTGTTTTAATTTCAAAACATCCAAGATGTCAGCCTTCTGAGGTACGTCACTCTAGATCACAAAAGTCATAAATGTTAATACCATGCAACAGGACAAAGAAACAAAATTAAATCCTGCAACAATATTTGAAGGAACTATATATTAAGATTGTTAGAAGTAAAAGAATTTGATGAAACTTATTTGATCAAGGTTAAAATAAGATATCTGTTTGCAAAGAGAAGGAGGAAGACAAAGTCTTGCAGTGGAACTCGATCTGACTATCTAAACTGGAAAAAGTTTCCCAATTACATTGCCAAAATTCAGCCTCTGGCAAAGCAAATTATATACATGCACAGATAATACTTCCATTGAGATAGACACAAAATGGAATGTTGCATCTGTGAAACAACTGGTAAAGCTGTGCAATAGCCACATGGAGCCTCTTGGAAGCTCCAGCTGTTTCAAGGAACGATGCTTAACTCCTGCCAATGAACTTTGCAAAATAGCCCTTCCTAATGCCATTAATTAATTTTCAATATAGTGCCATTGATTAAAGTTAAAAAAAAGTTTTACAGTTCCAGATTTAATCCCCAAATTGCACGCCGCTCCAAAGTAAACTACCTTCATACAAAATCAACTCAGATACATGGTCTGTAAGGTTAACCTAATATAAGGAGCAACATAGGAATAAACGATAGTGCTTTCTTCTTCCTTTTTTGCAGCTGGGCCTCCTACCTTCCCTTTCAATTCCCAAAACAATTTGTTACTCTGAGAAAATGCTTTCTCCTAGCGCCAAACCAGATGTTATATTATCACAGAGAGAGAGAAATCTGTAGACTTGATACAATTATTATAGTCAAGCAGATGCTCTTTGCTCTCAGTGAAGTTCTAATACTTTACATCTAGAGCTTGTTTTCTTTTACAGAACAAAAGAAAAGGAAAAAAATAAAAGACCATTGATATTTCCTAGGATTATAACTTTTCAGTTATGCTTCCAGTACTGTACTCAGTATCTGTAGCTAAGATGAAGGAACAATCCAGGAAATGTATATTACATCAAAGCTGAAAAATGTGAAATGAAATTATGAAAATTAATATTGGTAATAGAAACAGTTTTTGTAAATGTCAAAAGATCTCTAGAAATTTCAAAGAAATATATAGTGAGGGGCTGTACGTGTATGTATGTATACAGAGGTGGGTTCCTACCAGTTTGGACTGGTTCAGCCGAGTATGCAGTAACTCGGCCTGCCATGCCCCCGAACCGGTTCTATCACCGGCGGCGCCATCTTGATTTTTGGTTCTGCGCATGCGCAGAACAATCTTCATTGCAAAAATGTGGTTTTTTCCCCTTTTCTAATGTGGTGTGTATGCACAGACATTTTTAGGTGCAAATGCGCATCCGCACGGAGCATTTGTGCGCCAAACCAGCAGTAATGCCGGCAGCAACTCAGTTCTGGTATATGTACCGTATATCTTTATGTACTATAAATTTATATGATGTATATGTATATGAAGGTGTACATGTATAAGTATAAAAGTCAACTTGGTCTATTGGTTAAGACTGCAAGCTAGAAAGTGGGAGACAGTGAGTTCTAGTCCTGCCTTAGGCATGAAAGCTGGCTGGGTGATTTTGGGCCAGTCACTCTCTCTCAGCTCAACCCACCTCACATGTTTACTGTTGTGGGGCAAATAGGAGGAGGAAGGAACATTAGCTACATTCAATGCCTTGAATTGTTCATAAAATAATAAAGTGGGATATGAGTCAAATGAAAAAAGAACAAACACTGAGTGCCAGTTTAGTTTGGCTGTGTGTAGTGGTATAGTGTTAAGGCACCAAGCTAGAAACATTCTGAAGTCTAACTCTGGGTGAGTCATTCTCTTCCAACTCTAGGAAGAAAGAGGCAAGAACAAGCTACTTTTGCAATTACTACCAAGAAAACTGCAGAGTTAAGTTCAGGCACTTGGCAGACCTCAACACTGATTCGAAGACACACACAGAAAGTATGTATTATTTTAAAAAAAACACACAAAGAAAATATACAAGCTATTTCATGTATGCAACGGGGACACTGTTTTTTTTTAATTATTTGTTGGAAGGTTGTTATAGAAAATAAAATGTAAACTTGTATATTATAAAGAAATATTAGAATGTAAATGTCTGTTGATTATTTTAATGAAATAACAACTTTGAAGATGAGCTTGCAAAAATGGTGTCTTTATCATTTCAAAACTTTTCAAGTTTCTTTCTTAGAACTGACCATGATAAAATCCTACAAAATACTATGTAAATTGCAAGCCTCAATAAGGTTCACACAAGATGTATAGCATTGAAAAGATGCATAATTTATTAAATAAAATGAAAGGTGTGATCTTTTTCATTTGCAAACCAATAATTTAAAAAGTTGAAAATATTGTACACACATTCACACAAACAAATTTTATCATCCAAGGGAATTCAAAAGCAAAGGGGCAACTTAAAGTTTTGTTATTGAGAAATACTATCAAGATGGCTGCATGCACTTGCATATTAATATTCTTGAAATAGCATAATTGTCTAAAAGAGACCCAAAATAACAATTGATTTATTTATACTATTTCTATAGCCGCCCATCTCACTCAATGACTTTGGGTGGCTTACAATTCCAAAGGTATAAAAGCAAAACAATACAAAGTATTTTGAAAACATACAATAAAAGTTGCATTTAATATGCCACTATTTGCTCCCTGACAATCCTTTATATATAAAACAATATATAAAACTATTTTTCTTTCAAAAATTGCTATATATTTATTTCAAGCATGAAAGATAATTTGAGAGAAGAAACTTAGTAACCACAGAAACAATTTTCTTTCACAGAACATGATGCATTATAATATTTAGAGTCTGTCAGAAGCCACAGACACTAATAAGAACAAGTGTTATGTGCTTGATCAGTTTTAAATGTATTTTGTAGAACATTTCAAGGACTTTCAGTCTAATTTTGGAAACCTGACAGTGAAATGGAAAGCCACTTATCAATGAAGTCATGTTTTTGGGGAGACTCAATGAAATCAAGGAGATGCATTTGTCAGTCTTGTTTTGAATAGTCCTAGTGAAATCAAAGAAATTAATTCCTTTTGACTAATTTACTGTATGCTACATTATTTTCACTACATTTATTTATGCAGAAATTGATAAAATGCAACTGGAAGATGATATATATCTTGGATATTGCCAGCAAGGAAAATATTTAGTAAAAGCAGTTCTGCTGGTACATAAGCTATTCTAATATATCAAAAGGATAGGTTTGTTAAAGATCAAATTACATTAGTGGGTCCCAGAGTAACTTAATCAAGGCTATATTCTAGGAATATTTTTTCTCTGATTATAACTCCAACTGTATTCCAGCAGAAAGGAATAAAACCTTTTGGTTCCATGCATGTTCCATCAAATATTCTATAGGAGACTACATATCCTTTGATTTGAAGGAATTGGTAAACAATATGGAGTTATTCTGGATTTCAACTCCTGCTGGAACAGAAGCTAGAGAAGACTTTGACTTGAAAAGGCAGTTGTTTGTTTTCCTAGCTCAGGGTGATGAAGACAATCATGTGTGCTAAACAATTCCCTTTATGTGGGATTGCTCTTGATGATAACTTGGATACTTTAACTAGTACAAAATGCAGCTGCCATTTGCTAACTGACACCAGAAAATTCCTCCTATTTTGAGGAGCAGCACTGATAGTCAGTAGACTTTGGGGCTGTTCAAGATGTTGTTAGTTACCTCTAAGCCTTTATAATTTAGGATATTTTCATTACCGTTTACCTATCAGGACCATCTTCTCCATATAGGATCCAGCCACCTGACATATTGCCTAATAGGAAGCAGATAGTATATATGTCTGATTTGCAAAAGAACAGGTAGTCAGGATTCAGGGAATGACATTCTCATAGCAGTCTCATTATTCTGGAACAGCATGCTCTCGAGATCAGGTTGATCCCTATCTTTTAAATGTTTCAGAAAATGATTGAGAATGCAGTGGTAACTGAAGCAAGGTTGACTGAAAATGGTTTTGCATTGGGGGGGGGTGTCAATGACCATGGCAGAAAGAATAAATGACAACTGGATTAGCCATTTGAATTCTTCTCCAGGATTACCCATGCATACTCCATACATACAATTGCAGCATAAAGCAAACATTACTTTTATTTCTTCTAAAACGTGGATACATTCATTTTCTGGTTGATGTTGAGATCTTTCCAACCACTTATGTAGAAGGAACACATCAAAATTCAGTTCTCAAATAATGTAATTTTCTTCTTATTTACTAAGAGGATTATTTTATTCTACTGCTTAACATTAAATCTTTTTATTCATTGTTAAATAACTAAGCATTCTTAATATTAAAAATAAGTTTTCTTCAAAAAAAATCATTACATACTAAGTGTATAGACAAAATACTCTCCTGATATTTCCATTTGGAAAAAGAAAAGGTTTTCTGTTCAATAACAGTTCTTCTAAAAAGACATATTTTGAAATTATCAGGTTTTTTAGACAGTCACATGGCAATGAAACATGGAAATACATGTCTATAGGTTCACAAATATTCTCTACTCATGTTGTAAATTTAGAAATAATGATAATTGGTTAATTGATGGTTGTTGCATTATAATTATCATCTCATTACATTCCCCTTGAATGGCAATAACTTGAACTATGTAGCCTGTATCCAAATATGAGTATTTTCTGAGGTGAAAGAACAGTAATTCCATATTCCAGAATTCTGTATGTTGCGATCTATCATATATGCTTCACATTATGGTATTTTTTTGTAATTTGTATGCAACAGTTTACTAAATCTGAACCATATTCTCTAAAAAACTTCCTTAAAAGTCAATGTTTTAAGTGAGTTCAAATTGCTGCGGAATGATATTGTAGGAAACAAAGCTGATATATAACTTTTGTGGTTTTTAGTTATTTACTGTTGTATGACCAAATAAAAATTGATTAATTGATTGTGGGGTTTTTTGTTGTTCATTTTTTTTTTGCTTATAATATCTTTAGCTAAAAGTACTGCTATTTAGCCTAAAAAGTACTATTTACTCTGAGGTAGAAAGTATATAGAGGACTGAAAAAAGTGAAATGTAATTTCAATCACAGGGGTCTTGTCATTCTCTCAAAATGTATTAAAAATAATCCTACTATCTAATTTAATTTTTAAACTTTGTTATTTATCTTCAGAAGAAAAATGTTCATTTCTAACACACACACACACACACACACACATACGCAAACACAGGAAAGTAAAAAATGTACAAAGAAAGAAGGTTTTTTTATACTGACTGAATACCTGTTTGGATTATTTTTTAGCTAAATATTATGACTGAAAAATTGTGGTATCAAGAATCAAATACTAAAAGAGAGTCTTCAAATCCTGATTTTTTTAAAAATAGAAAATGACATTTTATACATATAAATAAGGGAAAGCAATAGGCTGCTATGTGTTTCAAAGTTTCATTGAGAGAAAAAAATAATGCAAAATAATGCAGAGTACTTGAAAAGTTTTTATTCCAAAAATAAACTCATAATGCTTTGGGGAACATACAAAAGAACAATGTATTAAAAAGAATGGTTTCTTTTCCAATGGAGTGAAAATTTCAAAAACAGAAAGCAGTTCTAAATTTAAAAAATGATAATAAAACTAAGCATTATTTTAAAACCTTTTAATGTGGAGGACCATACATACCATAAAATCAGAGGAAGTGAATAGCAATGTTCATATGCTCTACTAACTAAATGAGCCCACATATTCCAACTTTAAGCAAACAGCATAATTTGATTAATTTGCCACATTTCTAAATAGAGCTTTAAAAGAAAATTCAAAAAAAAAATTTTTTTAAATTTGGTGAACTGCGAGTTCTATTCATTGGAATTTCTCAAAGCTGTTATAGAAAGAGTATCACTTTCAGATCTCAAAAATTAAAAAGAAAATTGGTTTAACAGGGAAGTTTTCAGAGCATTTTACCATGCTTGGCTAAATTTTATATGGTTCTTATGTGGGCATTTTTATAAGTATTAACAGCTCCTTTATTGTAAACATAGTAAAATTTGTTGAATTGTTCTTTCATAAAAACAAATTCAGTTCGAATAACAGAAACTGAACGTTGTTAACATTTTACTCTTTAAAAGGCAAAACACTCCCAATATTATTATATCACACTTTGACATAAAGGAAAAAAGTGGGATAATATGAAAAATGAAATTATTATTTTATATTTTACAAGAAACCAAACATGCTGATTACTTGGAAAACAATCTTACAGTCTTATAGTTTAGTGAAATTACTGGGACTTGCTTAGTAGTATTTGGTAAATGAATTTTAATTCTTTGCCTTCATAACAAGGTAATGAAACCCCTGCAAAACCCCTTTAAAATTAAGTTTAAAGCAACTTTAATTTTTTTTTAACTCAGCGCATTTCCAGTAAATAATTACACAAACTGGAAATATGATGAGTAACAAAGGGTATCTGTTTCACTATTACATCTTGTTATGAACTACTAGGTAAGAAATTTAAATACATTAAGGAATTTAAAAACTATATATTTCAAACCTGTTTGAAAGTGTAATTGCACTACTTAAACTAAATTGACTAAAATTTGATTCTGTTGAAGTTCATTAATAAGAGGAAGGTGGAAATAAAGTTTCCATTTTGATTTGCTACAGAAAATATCAAGAAATCTAAGCAAAATTTACCTTACCAAGTGACAAAAACCAAAGTTAAAAGAACATTTGCAAATTACTTACAATAACATTGATTTTTTTCTATGGTCGGTATTCTTATTGTTTAGTATGTCTGAAGTCCTTGGTTGTATCTCTTTTTTTCTTCATAACTATTGTAGGCTGGTAAGGATGCTGCAAAGCACTTGGTTCTTTCAGAGAAACAGCATCTCATGTAAGTCTACTCATTTCTCAAGTCTATCTTTCTCTGCAAATCTCCACCTTTTAATACCTAGCGAAACCCACACAAATTGGTCTTTTTTACAACATTTCTGCAGATGAGAGGGAAAAACACTTCCTTACTTTGTGTTACATTTCAGAGTTTAGCGAACAAATATCCTATTCCTTTTCATCATGCCACAAAGTGCTAAATGGTAAGAATTGCATTACTGCTGCTTCTTAGATTATGACTGATAAGGTGAGCTTTTTACATTTATATTGAGTTCTGAAGAGCTGATGTTATACTAGTCAAATAATTAATAATTCATTGACCCAAATTGCAGGCTGGGAGAATGCAGCCCCTATACTAGATTTCTCCCCCTCCCCAATCTCCATTGTATTAATTTATATGTAAAATGTAGAAGAATTGGAGCAAAGAAAATATAAGCTAAACTTAAGGCTTAAAGTAAACTGTTTAAAATGAGGCATTCTATATGATATTGAGAATGTCTTTTTCCTAAGGTACCAAAAGGTACCAAAATGCAAATATATTCTTATATAAGAGTTCCTTCATGATATTTCTTTTCAAGGTAATATAATGTAAAGTTCAGAAAAGGAATAAGAAACATAAATCCCAATACAAACAAACACAAAGGGCATGATATAAGAAAAAGAAAAGCAAATACAGGTGAAACTCAAATATTAGAATATTGTGCAAAAGTTCATTTATTTCAGTAATGCAACTTAAAAGGTGAAACTAATATTTGAGATAGCCTCATTACATGCAAAGCAAGATAGTTCAAGCCATGATTTGCCATAATTGTGATGATTATGGCTTATAAAACCCCAAATCCACAATCTCAGAAAATTAGAATATTGTGAAAAGGTGCAATATTCTAGGCTCAAAGTGTCCCACTCTAATCAGCTAATTAAGCCATAACACCTGAGCCTTTAAATGGTCTCTCAGTCTGGTTCAGCAGGAATCACAATCATGGGAAAGACTGCTGACCTGACAGTTGCGCAGAAAACCATCATTGACACCCTCCATAAGGAGGGAAAGCCTCAAAAGGTAATTGCAAAAGAAGTTGGATGTTCCCAAAGTGCTGTATCAAAGCACATTAAAAAAAATTATGTGGAAGGGAAAAGTGTGGGGAGAAAAGGTGCACAAGCAGCTGGAATGACGGCAGCCTGGAGAGGATTGTCAGGAAAAGGCCATTCAAAATTGTTGGGGACTTTCATAAGGAGTGGACTGAGGCTGGAGTCAGTGCATCAAGAGCCATCACACACGGACGGATCCTGGACATGGGTTTCAAATGTCGTATTCCTCTTGTCAAGCTGCTCCTGAACAACAAACCATGTCAGAAGCATCTTACCTGGTCTAAGAAAACAGGCCTGGTCTGTTGCTCAGTGGTCCAAAGTCCTCTTTTCCGATGAGAGCAACTTTTGCATCTCATTTGGAAACCAAGGACCCAGAGTATGGAGGAAGAATGCAAGATGCTTGAAGTCCAGTGTGACGTTTCCTCAGTCTGTGTTGATTTGGGGAGTCCTGTCATCTGCTGGTGTTGGTCCACTGTGCTTCATTAAGTCCAGGGTCAATGCAGCCGTCTACCAGGAGATTTTGGATCACTTCATGCTTCCTTCCGCAGACAAGCTTTATGCGGATGTTGACTTCATTTTCCAGCAGGACTTGGCACCTGCCCACACTGCCAAAAGCACCAAAATCTGGTTCCATGACTGTGGGATTACTGTGCTTGATTGGCCAGCAAACTCGCCTGACCTGAACCCCATAGAGAATCTATGGGGCATTGCCAAGAGAAAGATGGGAGACATGAGACTGAACAATGCAGAAGAGCTGAAGGCCACTGTTGAAGCATCCTGGTCTTCCATAACACCTCAGCAGTGCCACAGGCTGATAGCTTCCATGCCACACCTCACTGAGGCAGTAATTGCTGCAAAAGGGGTCCAAACCAAGTACTGAGTACATATGCATGCTTTTACTTTTCAGAGATCCGATATTGTTCTATGTTTTATTGATTGCATGTAATATTCTAATTTTCTGAGATTGTGGATTTGGGGTTTTCATGAGCTGTAAACCATAATTATCACAATTATGACAAATCACAGCTTGAACTACCTTGCTTTGCATGTAATGAGTCTATCTCATATATTAGTTCCACCTTTTAAATTGCATTACTGAAATAAATGAACTTTTGCACGATATTCTATTGTTTTTAGTTTCACCTGTATTGCTAAATCCAGCATCAACATCATACAGGATGTTCCGCCATAGTCTTAGCATTCTCTTATCATTTCAAATCATGCTTGTTTCTGCCATGTTCATATACCAGTTGCTGGTGCTTTTTGTTCTTTAAAATTCTCACTATTTTTGAAGTATTTAATCAATTCCATCCAAACACAAGTTTCTTAAACTCCCAAAAGATTATAGATTCAAGATTCCATAATATTAGAAAAGAAAACCACTTCCAAATATTCTACTGAATCAGCCAAAAATACATATCCAATTTTAGATTCTGGATCAAACTGGATCGGCATAAATTCTTGGAAAAAGAATGAGATAATGGGTAATGAGATGTCAAGCAATGTAGGTCTTTAAAGATAATAACCACGACCATTAATTGTAATAGAAAATATATTGGCTGCTAGTGCAGATCATGGAATAGTGGTATTAAATGTGCCATGTAGCTGGCACTATTTATTACCCTTGCAGCCACATTTTGCATCAGTTAAATGCTCTTCAAGGGCAGCTCCATGGAGTGTGTTACAGTAATCTAAAACAGGCAGTTACAAGGGCGTGGCTGATAGTGAGCGGGGTCTTCCCAGTCCAGGAATGGGCCCAACTGGCACACTACCAAAGGTAGTAGATGTGCAAAGTCTCTCCTAGTCACAGCTGCCACCAACTTTTCAACCAGGACCTGTAAGTCTAGATGGACTCAGATTGCAGATAGGTCTGTCTGGGGTAGTGCCACCCCATGCAGAACTAGAGATGAAAGAATCTTGTCTCCAGAATTTCAAACAGCATCCACTTCATTTTCCTAGGGTTGAGTTGGAGTCTGTTTCATCCCATTGCACCATTCAGACTAGAAAAACCTCCAGAACAGAAATAGAACATCCACACCATCACTTAAGAGTCCTGGAGTAAAGATATAAAACTGGGTGTCATCTGCACATTGATGATATCTTATCCCAACCTGGTGGATCACCTTATCCAAATAGGAGGAGAGAGAGAAGTCAGGAGGAGAAAAGGGGAATCTTGACCGGTTCATATTCAATGATATCTTCAAAACTTTTGAAAAATTACAAAAGGAATTTAATGCACCCAAACAGTAGAATAGAAATTTATTCAGTTAAAGCTTTGTTTTCTTCCTTTGGTCCTTATTATTAGGAGCTTTTGAAACACTAGAAGACTCAGGTACACCAGATAGGTTTTAACAATTGTATTGTTTAAATGCCATTCAGGATTAGCATTCAAATACACAAACAAACATACTTGAATAACCTGGAAGAACTCTGAAACAGAATAACGAAGTATCTTTTATTGCAAAATCAAAAGTTCTTAAAATTAAAAAAATATTGTAAAATATATTTTGTATGATTTAAAAAGTTCAATTAAACAAAAAAAACCTTTTTTTGGGGGGGTGTCTATTGGACTCTTCCATTTTTTAAAGTTGTCATTCTTCTTAGATGAAAACAGAACTACAATAACAAGACCGAATATGTACATCTATTGGTTCCTTCCTGATCAGGAATTATTACTATGGTGCACCAGATGCTTACATTGAAATTATAATTTAAGGATATGAATGTGCTGTTAATTATATTCCAATAGTTTGGAATTCTTTCAAATTATTTAAAGGTAATAATAAAGATTCCCCTGGCACATACGTGCTAATCATTCCTGACTCTAGGGGGCAGTGCTCATATCCGTTTCAAAGTCAAAGAGTCAGCGCTGTCCGAAGACGTCTCTGTGGTCACGTGGCCAGCATGACTAAACACCAAAGGCACATGGAACACTGTTATCTTCCCACCAAAGGTGGCTCCTATTTTTCTACTTGCATTTTTACATGCTTCCGAACTGCTAGGTTGGCAGAAGCTGGGACAAGTAACCAGAGCTCACTCTGTTACTCGGTGCTTGGGATTTGAACTGCCGAACTGCTGACCTTTCTGATTGACAAGCTAAGTGCCTTAGCCACTGAGCCACCGTGTCCCTTTAAATCATTTACTCTTATATAATAATTTTTTCCTCATATATATTACCTCCAAGTATCTCCATGTATTTTTGCACTTTTGTATTCAGTGCCCATTCAATTTTGATCCAATCTCTGTCAGCTCAATTCAGTTTTCCCTATCTTGCACTTATTAAGTAGAAGGATGATTTTCTCTAGGCAGATAATGAGAAATTTTCCCAACAGCAATTTACATTTATGCCTATATATGCTTGTTCTTTTGGAAAATCAAACAGAAAGTCAATGTGAGGAAAACAAGGCCATGCCTCATTTTGACCTTTCTCAGCCAAACATTATTGGGGGGAAAAAAACCCTCTAGATGCCTGTATGTAACCATAGAGCCATCATAAACTCTGAATATGGGTCTGACCGAAAGACTAAAAAGAAAATTAAAAAGAAAAAGCAGACATACACAATCACATAAGCATCAGGGAGCAGCCTATTAATGCTTGCTACATTAATGCACAACTATGTAATTCCATTAAGGAAGCTTAGAGAACTATCTGCTCCATTTAGAACCTATCAGATAACAAGCCTATTGGGGGGGGGGATCTTTATCTGATGCATGTTAAAACCACTGGAACTGATCATTACAGCAGTTCCTTTTCCCATTTTAGTAACAGTAGTAATGTTACATCATTTCTACCTCTTTCCCTAGGAAGGATGGACAGCTGAAGTATAACAGTGAGAAGCAATACAAAGTCAGCAAGGCAGCTGAAAGAAACTTAATGTCAGATTCAGAACATGCTGACAGAACCACTGGGTTGAGCAGCCAGTATGATAGATTATATGAAGCTATCAAGAAGCAAAGTTCCAATGTCGAGAGAGACTCTAATCGTATTACACTGCTAGAACATACTTAAATTAAATTATAATAGATTCTTCCATCACTTCCCCAGACTGAGGTCTAACTACATTTTTTCCCCACAAAGGATATTCCTGCTTTTATTTAGCTTCTTTTCATGGCAGACATATTTTCTTCAATGATCAGGAAATGATACCAACATAATGGTGTTTCACATCACTCGCACACGTGCCAGACGCATGCTGTGCTTGCATGCACTGTTCAATGTAAATTGTTCTTCATGCAAGCACAGAACAATTTACAGTGAACTGTGCATGTGCAGTCACTAAAAATCAAAATGGCAGCAGCCCAGCAATGGCAAGGAAACCGGTTCAGGGGCATGGCAGGCCTGGGTCACTGCCGGTTGTATGACTCAGGCCTGAATTCCAATACCAGTTTGGCTGAACCGGGCCAAACCGGGAGCAACCCACCTCTTGGTGTTTCAAATAATTTGTCAGAACACTTCTGTATTTGCCGCTGTGGCAAAATTACGATGAAAGAATGGACTTCATACACCACTTCTTAAAAGAACCTTAGACCCTGAAACATTACAAATTTTCACTATACAATTTCATACAATAATTTCAGTGTATCTGTGTGTGTGTAAGAGAGAGAGAGGTGATTGATTACTTTCATAACTAGAAAGAGGCAATAAAAATCATCCAATATGATCACTTACAATGTACTACTATCTTCAGTTTTAGTCAATTTCCTCCCAAGAAATCACATTATGTCTGAGAAATACATTAATACCTTTAATGTTAACATTGTATCCCATCTTATTTAAAGAGACTTCAGGCAGAAACAGGAATTTTGTTCAGATTGGAACAAAGAAATAAGGCTTATGGGAAATCACATTATGAATAAAGCTAAACCAAAGCTAAACAAATCTTTTCTATTAGGAAACAGGATGGGAATAGAATGAGAAAATATATAAAAAACAATTCTGCCAAGAAATTAGAATTGTTACTCTCTCGCAATCCCTTCCTCTCCAATCCTTTATCCTGTGGGAAGAAAGAAACAAGCAATGGAGAGATTGCTTACAAATTGCAATTGCTTTGTTTCCTCCCCACTTAGCCCTTCCGTATAGTAGAAATATGGT
The DNA here is from genome assembly GCF_051295495.1 of Thamnophis sirtalis. NCBI lineage: Eukaryota > Metazoa > Chordata > Lepidosauria > Squamata > Natricidae > Thamnophis > Thamnophis sirtalis. Next base: position 53,325,919 of record NW_028261383.1, on the reverse strand, counting down.
GTAGCATGTCCATGGCTCCCAGCCTTGCCTGCAGGCATTGCTTTTGATATATAGAAGAACAATCAGCTTACTCTCTTGCAATTCTTTCCTCTCTAATTTCTCTGCTTGTCAAGGAGGGAATAAAAAAAAAGACCCCACAGGTCAGATAACACATGCATATACTGACCAGTGATGGGATTCAATTTTTTTTTACTATCGGTTCTGTGGGAGCGGCTTGGTGGGTGTGACATGGCTTTGTGGACATGGCAGGGGAAGGTTACTGCAAAATCCCCATTCCCTCCCCACCCCACTAACCTGCTTTCCAGCTCCATTCTCCTGTTCAGGATAATAAAAGAAGATCAGCTGGGAGGCTGGGAGGCAGCGGTGGTGGGGCCAGCCTATTTGCCGGTTCTCCAAAGTACTCAAAATTTCCGCTCCGGTTCTCGAGAACCTGTCAGAACTGACTGAGTACCATCTCTGATACTGACTGTCATGTTGATCCCACGACTGAGGAACAATGTGAAGCACCGTGAAATATGGCCACTGTGAACTGACCCTAAACTTAATTTTTTCAGCAATGTCCTGATTTTGAACAATCACTGAATGAGTGATCAATGAACTAAGATTTCCTGTATACTATTTTGGTAGTATCTGCTATTAATAACAAAACACAAAAATCAATGTTAAAAGACAAAAATAAGCTATTCAATCTAAATATACTTAGAACATATTAAAATCTCTACCAATTAAGCCAACATATTTACATGGGATTCAACCAGTGTAACAACCTGTTTCCTGAGCGTAAGCATCATGGAAATCTGGATGGTAATCTATATAATCTCAAATTCTACAAAGTCTCAAAATTACCCTGAAGGACTGAAAAGATGCAATGGGGAACAGAAAAACTGCTTTTCATACTAATATTTGACCAAATTTAAATTTTTGTTCTTTAGTTCTAGCAATTTTAATATTTTAAATTACTTTGGAAATATGTACAGATTTATAGTAGGACTGAAATACAGTGCAAATGAAGGCAATATTTACTGCCAGCAGTTATCTTGTTACTCTTTCCAAGGAAATTGTAGAGAATTTACTTTGCTTTGCTTTGAAATCTTGCTACAAAGAAAACATTTCTTAAACAAACCTTTTGCTTCTGCTCTTTTTGAATTCCTGAATTAAGTGAACAAAGCACACCACAAGAAACAGTTTTGTAAACAAGCATTTTTCTATTTAAAACAATCTGATTGCCATGTATCTTCCAAAATACATTGGCCCCTCATTTGCTAGACAAGTCAATGAACACCCAGAACTACAATAGGAAATTCTTATAGCCAATGGGCTATATTCAGTAAGTGCATGGAGTTAAAAAGGAATTATAATTACAGAGTAGCTACAATAGACAAAAATGCTACAGGAAAAACAATACAGAATTAAACAATTGTGGGATCTTATTGGGATTGATAGGAAAAAAATAATTTTAAGATTTAACAGTTATTTACAGTTGATCCTTTGTCATGGTTCTTTCATTCAAAAAACCTGATAGCACATGAAGTTTTTTCATATTTTATAGCCCACGGTGTAAATGTTGTCTTTCGTATTCAGGCTGCTGTATCAACTGTGGTGATGAAAATACATGTAGGTATGAAGATTCATTTCTCACCAAAAAGCACTAAAATATTTTGGCTCATTTCTGTATGCCACAAAAATAGGTTAATAGTAAAAAGAGTTGTGAGGAATAGTCTGACTGTGCAGACCAGCTGCTCCTTTGCAGTCGACATATCTAGGTCAGACATAATTAGAACTGGATGAGCATGTGCACCAACAGAAACAATGTAATATTTCCAGGAAACAAAGATCAGCCTGTAAATGGAATATTTACAGTGTCTAAAATATTTACAACACAAAAGCTATGCAGGTTCACATTAGCAAAGCTGTTGTAAAACATTTTAAAACAGCGGCTGTCAAATTCACTTGGAGGTACCATGTTAATCTTGTCTGAATGCTAAATCCCACTGTTTTATTCCAATTTCCCAATAATGGTAACAAAGATAGGTGGTTTTTTTTTTAAATCTTGGGATATTTTGCTTTCAATGTGTTAGAAGAGTTGGTATAGGTTGCAGAAGTTTTATTGTTGGATTGTTAAGCTTTCAATTTGACTGGCGTCAGAGATTGGCACAACTCTGGTGGAGCGCAAAGCATTGCAACAGCGCTCCAGAAGAAGAGGAAGATGGAGCTCACTGAAAGTCTATAAGTGAATGGGACCAGTTAAAATTGTGCAACTGAAGATTCTGACCACCGAAGCAGCAACGAAGTGTTTACACCAGCCTTTTGGTGCAGATGGCTATCTCTAAATCATCACTGCTCAGCTACTACAGATTCTTCAGCAACACAGAAGACTTTTTTGTGCATGCAACAGCCATAAAAATGATGATGGGGTACTTGTTTTGGACTGATCTTTCAGCTGGGAAGTGATGATGCCGGTAATCAGATATGGTCCGATTTGGATTTTTGCAGACTATGGATGTCTGTGAGCCAACATGGAGTGACAGTGGGAGCCAACAATCTTTCAGGCAGAGTGGGTCTTATTCTATGACTGCCTTGAGATTGGTTATAAAGAGCAATGCTTGTCTATTTAATCTTTTTATGGCCACAGTTTATATGTTCCACTGAGTGAATGTTCTATAGTAATTTTGCACCTGGGCTACTCCCACTATTCAAGTGAGGGAGGGGAAAATGTGAGCATTGGAGAAAACAGTAAATTATTGGAAGAATGTGCGTTGAAAATCTATACATGGGGAATGCTGAGATTAAGGCAGAACTGCCCCAGAAGTCATTTGGTTGAGAGATATCTTTTGGTATGATGGGGTCTTTCGACTTGACAGTGAGTTAACCAGGATTAGAGAGGATGATGTGGTGGTGGGAGGGAAGAGGAATCAGAACAGGAACAGTGATGATATCTTTTTGATGATGGGAAGGCAGAGACGTAGCGGGAGACAGGTAAATTTGTTTTTGGGATAGCAGCCTTTGTGTTCATATTGATGTTGTATATCTGATCCCTGTGCTGTGCTGTGTCCCAGTGTTTGAGCATTGGAACTACTACAGTGGCCTCAGTTTCCCTATATTTCTGCTAAATGCACCTTTAGCTTATAATAAAGTTACCTTCATTGATTATTTAATTGTGGATGGAGAGCCAATGTTCTACACATTACCAAACCTGGCCAGGTGTTATTTTAGCCTTCTCCAAAGTGGGGCAGGGATGTCAGATGAGCTAAGGAAGTTTCTCTATTGTTTGCCTATCTAGTATTGATTTACAAAGTAGAGTGGCAAAACTTAGGAATTTATAAATTCACTTCCTTTTTCATAAAAGTCTTTAGAAGGCATCAGACAGTTCCTGACAAACATCAAGTGAACATTACCAGTAGGAATTGTAGTGTCTTGAGTTTGTTTATATATTTATTTAAACCTTTCATTTTATTTATTGATATCAGTAACTTTGGAGGGGGGGAGAGATACACACACACACACACACACACACACACACACACACAGGATGATAATTATAATAAACTACGGTAATGACACAAATAAAGAAAGATTTAGAAAGCTGGAAAAATATTCAGCTATCACTAATGGGACGTATAGCACAGTCAAAATGAATATTTTACCAAGAATCACATTCTTGTTTCAAGCCGCACCTATTAACCCAGTAAAACTTTCTTTCAAGAATTAAACAAAATAACTGCTAGGTTCATTTGGCAAGACGAAAAGTGAGGATTAAACTAAAGTCAATGCAAGATATCAAGGAGAGGGGAGGTTTAGCATTACCATATTGGGAATTATACTCATTAGCAGTAACAATAACATGGGTGAAAGATTGGATAGAGCTAAAGAATAAAATAGTTTTGACCTTATAAGGCCATGATTTGCAAGCAGGTTGGCATACATATCTATGGGATGATAAAAATAAAATGCACAAATACTTTCAAAAACATTTAATTAGAAGAGCGTTATTGCAAAACTGGCTCAAAATAAAAAAAAAATCCACTATGTGAAAATCCCGATAGTAGTTAAGGGGAATTAACACATATATATGTATCTAAGTGGTTTAAACTTACTAGAGGTTATCAACTAATATAGCAGACAGAAGAGTAAGATAAGAGGGTTAAGAATGGTGAAATACAAATTGGAATTGGAATTGGAAAGTTTATTTATAGGCCGCCCTTTTCCCTGAGGGGACTCAGGGCGGCTTACAATTCATGGGGAAGGGAATACAAACAATGACACAAGAACAATACATAATTAAAATAGAACACAACATTCATCATTCGGGTGGGGACGGATTACAATCTTAACCCCAGGCCTGACGGGATATCCAGATTTTAAGGGCTGTGCGGAAGGTCTGGAGGGTGGTGAGGGTACGGATCTCCACGGGGAGATCGTTCCAAAGGGTCGGAGCTACTACCGAGAAGGCTCTCCTCCGTGTAGTTGCCAGTCGACACTGACTGGCAGATGGAATTCGGAGGAGGCCTAATCTATGTGATCTATGTGAAATATAATAGAAGGGGAAACAATATAAGGTGAGCAATATCGATTGGCAATTGCTATTACAAAGAACAGGAAGCTCCTGTTTGTATTGTATTGTATAAAAGTGGTGTACGTCTAAGTTTTGTGTATGTGTATTTTTCATGTTTGTAAATAACATTTAAAACCATTTTTTTTAAAAAAAGAGGTACAATGTAACTCCATATTTCTGTTCACTGGTCAGTGCGGAATCATTTATCTGTTTAAAATTAATGCTTGCAAAGTAATTCTTCCCTATGGTATGTGAAAGCATGTAGAGCTAATTATATTTGCAATCATTTGTGAGTACAAGTTTCAGTTAATTCTTTCCGATGTAATGCCTCAAAAATAGTTCCAAAACAGAAAATAAATAGTATGCACCAAAATTTGTTACCAGCCATTTTGCAGTTACCAATTCCTTTAGACAATTAATATGAATATTAATAAACATGAATATATAAAATATTTGGTTCCTTTCAGAAACAGGTGCCAAAGCAAGAAAGCTGAACAACTTTTAGTTTATGGAGACAACTATGGGAACCAGGATGGTTTATAGAATATAGAATCTGTAGGATCTTAGATATTGTAGGTTATCTTTAAAACATTTTTATTCTGTCTTAGACTCTGCTAAAAAGATAGGGCATGGTGCTCATCTCAGTTTCTTGACCGAGGGAACCAGCATTGTCGAAAGGCATTTCCACGGTCAGGTGGCCAACATGGCTATATGCCAAAGTTGCATGGAACACTGTTACCTTACCATTGAAATGATACCTATTAGTCTACTGGCATTTGCATGCCTTCAAACTGCTAGGTGGGCAGAACTCTGCTAAATATATATTACTAGTTGATAACCCAGCATTGCTGGGTATTTATTTATCCTAATCCTGTATTAGACAGGAAAAGCCCTGATTTGGGGGACAATTACATTAGTTACAAATGTTTTCCCTGTGCCCTAGAAGCCTTACATTTGTCCTTAAAAATCAAAGCCTCATTGAAAATGTCCAGACCAAACATAATTTCTAATGTTGGATTTTCCCACTTACCAGAGGGAGCTCCTTGTGGAATAGTGTGAAGCTGTTACCATGGTAACTCCACTGTAGAATCCATTTTTGGCAGTACGGTAGAAGCCATTTTAAGACACAATAGGTTGTATCTTAACAGAGCCCATAGCACGAGGGTATTAAGGATGTCTTATCCCCACAGTATTTGTTTCTAGAGAGTAAGCCATCTGTGTACCAAGTTTGGTTGAAATTGCTTGAGGTGTTCCAGGGTTATGCTGGAAGGACGGACGGACGGACACACACACACAAACAAACACACACACACTTATAGCTATATATAGATTCCTTGCTTGCTTCTTCCCTTTTCAAAAGCATGTCCATTATTACTTAATTATTGTTCTCTAATTTGTGTCTGAGAGACTACTTTTTCAAAATAATGTCTGTAGTCATTACTAAGATTTAAGAGACAACTAGACCTTTTTTCAAATTAGGTTTTTCAAAATATAAATGGTAAATAGAATGTCAATTAACTGTACTGCAATGAATTTCCAATAATAGCATCTATTTTCTCTTGGTCAAAATTGGTCTTAATTAGGTTGACCTTTAAAGAGTTTTTATCTTCAAAATCCTTTCAGATTCCATTCGGTCATATTTCTTTCGGCACCGATAGAAGGATAAAAGCTTTATTGCATATGTAAGTCCATGAAGAATGCTTGAAGGAATGACAAATAATGTTACTTTGTGTGTAATACTTCGCATATACACATAATAGTTAAATTACATATGTAACTGTCAATGACTATAGAATAAATGGGAGATAGGGAACTTTGCTCCCTCTTCTGCACTGTAAATATGTGATCTGAACATCGCATCTATAGCAATAGCAATAGCAATAGCAATAGCAGTTAGACTTATATACCGCTTCATAGGGCTTTCAGCCCTCTCTAAGCGGTTTACAGAGTCAGCATATTGCCCCCAACAACAATCCGGGTCCTCATTTTACCCACCTCAGAAGGACGGAAGGCTGAGTCAACCCTGAGCCGGTGAGATTTGAACAGCCGAACTGCAGAACTGCAGTCAGCTGAAGTAGCCTGCAGTGCTGCATTTAACCACTGCGCCACCTCGGCTCTTTTATCTTGTATGCATCTGATGACACATAAGGAAAATCTCAGTGTTCACAGGACAGAGTACTCAGAAGAAAAATAAAACAAAAGAAAAACAAAAACCAAATTCAACCCAACCCAACCCAACCAACCCCAAACAAAAACAAAATGAAAACAAAACAGGTCACTCTATGTATTGAATAGGGTCCCTGTCATCCTAGTTCCTGGGGACACTCAAAGATATGCAGTTGTTGAAGAAAAATGGTTTGGATCAATCTACTTTTCTTTCTTTCCCTAGCAGGATGAACCTGAAATTGGAAATAAATTTTTCTGATTGAGGATGCAATAGGTCCCCAACCAGGAAAGACCCTGAAAAGAAGCCCACAGAATTCGAGAAAATACAAGGATCACATAAAGAAAACGGAACCAAAACCGAATAGCACATCCAAGCCCTACTGAGGGACACAAATCAGACTTGACATCAAAGTCCAACTGATCCTACAGAAATGAATATATAATGAAAGTAATACAATTCTTAATTGATGCTATGCAAAAGTCCTTCTCTGCTCTGTGCAAAGCCCATTTTACTACAGACATTATTTCCTCTCTTATCCAGAATAATAAATGCTGAATTCTTTGAAAAAAAGCACTTTTCAATATCATAGAATTTGAAGGACAGCATGCCCAACTCATAGATCACTTTGTAAGCGAATCCAAAATAATTTTGAGAAATAGCTACCATATTTTTTGAACATGTACCTTTTTCCTTCAAAAAAGAGGCTGAAAAACTGGGTGTGTCTTATACATTGAATACAGCATTTTTTTGCCTCCGAAACTTCGCCCTTTCACCAAAATGGCCATGCAGGTTTTCAGAGAGCTCCTGGGGGCTGGAGAAGGCAGAAATGAGTGAAAAAAGGGCCATTTTTCTGCTCAATTTTGCCCTCCCCCCGAACCCCAGGAGTACTCTATAAGCCTCCTAAAGCCTATGCATGCAATTCTTTGACAAAAACGGGCCCTTTTTGAAAAAAACGGGCTGTTTTTTGCTCATTTGGGTGGGAACACCCCTAGAGCACTCTTCTAGCCCCTTAAGGCTCTTCATGCCTTTTGGGGGGGGGGGGGTAAAAAGGAGGTTTGCAGAATGCAAAAAACTTTTTTTTTATTTGCCTCTTTAAAACGTTGGTGTGTCTTATACTCCAGTGCATCTTATACTCCGAAAAATACGGTAACTTACTTGAACTTTACACACTTTATACATTTAATGTGTATAAAGACTGTCATCTCCCTTGGTAACCACTGCTGATTATCTATTTCTGCTAGAAAACTTTCCCTAACACTCCATTAGAATCAGTGTTGTGCAGCTTAAGAGTATTATTACATTCAAAAAGAAAATACAGGACATAAAAGAAAACTGATTTAAGAGTTGTTCCAATTGTCTTACCTCTGTGTAGAAACTGGTTGATTCATCTCATTATTGCATTATCCTTCTTGATTTAGGACTTATAAAAGTGTCACTGAACAACTTAGTAATATCTCTTAATAAATGTTAGTAACATTTTGGAAGGATCTCCTTTAAAAAAAAACATTATTTTTTTTACATCTTTGTGAATATCATTAAATCCTTGCTTTCAATTTCCAGCATAAAACTTTAATTTTGGCTTTATTAAATTATCAGTGTTGAGGGGGAAAGGAAATTAGCTTAAAGTAATTAAATACATGGATATGCAACCACAAGCTGACAGACTTCATAAAAATAATGAATCAATCATAGTTACCATATAAAGAAGAGACCTTAACATTTTCTATCTGAGGAAACTCGTCTACCATACCTTCTGGGGAAGGAATGATGAACAGAAGCAAAGCAGATAGCCATAACGAAATGCAGAGATGGAGTGTAGACTGGCACTTTGTAATTCTTCTCTGACAAGGATAGGATTTGCTATTACTCACAAGTACTCAAAACAGTTAGTTACTCCTTGCGAAGAAACGGCAAGACATGATCTCCAACACATTTAAAGTTCTAGGAGATAAAGGAACACCCATCTCTGCCCAAAGTGCAGTTGGACACCTTTATGGATACAGGGATATTACATACTCCCTTTTCTAATAACTTTTTGGAATTGCTTATTAACTGCTTTTGAGCTACTAGGAAACTTTGAATGCAGAAGTTTCACCAAAGCAAGGGAGTTTCCTTCAATCCTGATAATGATAATAGTTTTAAATACTTTTTTTTAAAAAAAATTGCTCTTTTTAAATAAATGGCAAAATCATGATTAGAATGCTAATTTTGAAAAGTTACAAACAGACTAAAGGGTAGAGATGAATTTAAAATAAAATTTTTATATTAATTATAATAATCTTCCCTGTAGAAAAATGCTTTTTTTTATTTTAGAAAAATAAAAATGATAGGATGAGACTTTGAAGGCTGGACACTAGGGGAAACTAAAAGGAAATGAAAATATTCCAATTAAAGCAGCACATTTTGGCATGCTATTACAGAATGAGGAGATATTATATATACATATACAGATATACATATACACATACATACACACATATATACATACATGAGGGGTGGGTTGCTCCCGGTTCGCACAGGTACACCAAAAGGGATTCATCAAATTTACAGTACCTTTTATAACCGGTTTGTCTGGTGGGACAGTACCGGAATGCTCCTTCCCATCTGCCCCCCTCGCTCGCTCCCCCCACTCATCCGGTCACTGCTCGCTTGCCCCACCCATCTGCACCATGCTTTCCCTACCCGCCACTCACTGATTGGCTGGCTCACCAATCGCCCTGCCTCTGAGAGGTGGGGGGCTTCCCAGCATGCCTTCTTTCTTTCTCCAAGGACATGTGAGAAAGCCCACCCCCATTACCCGAATGTGTGAACTGTGAAGGAAGGATGCTGCAGGCTAATTTGCCTTGGCTACGTGATCTCCTTTCATTCTCCATCTGCCTCATTTACTTGTTCGGGCAGCAGAGAACAAAAGGAGGGGGCAAATGAGCCTGCAGGCTCCTTCATTCCTTCCTTCCCTCAGCACCCAACAAAGCAGTGCTGCTGCTTTGGCTGTCGTTACTGCCGCCACAGCCCCTTGCCTGGCCTCTGGCCTGAGTGGTACTGAGAGATGGTGCACGGGGCGGCTGGCAGCGGCTACTGCTCCTGGCCTAGCTGTGGGTCACGGTGCTCGGCGGGCAGCACCCCGACTCCCCCCACCACTGCCGCCACCGCTGTGCCACCTCAGCAGCAGCACCTCTTGCCCACCGAACCGAGGCGGGGAAGAAGATTGAGAGACGTGGAGCCACAGACTCCCCCCTTTCCCCTGCCTCAAAGCTTGCCTCCTTGGTTGGGACCAGGGCGCACACAGGGTGAGTGGAGTTTGCGACCAATTTTAAAAGGAACGGGGCTGTTTGTGTCTAAATGGGACAGAGAACATAGAGGGATGCAAGGGAACATAGAGGTAATCTAGTCCAACACCTTCCCAAGGAAGGACTCCTTCCTTTTCTTTGAGAGCTGTCAGTGGCAGACATATGGGAAATGGTTTGTGTGTGTTTGTATAAGAGAGAGAGAGAAAGAATGAGAAAGAGAAAGAAAGAAAGTTGGAGAGAGAGAGAGATAAGAAAGAAGGAAGGGAAAGAAAGAAAGAAAATAAGTGGGGGAGAGAGAGACAAAAAGGAAGGAAGGAAGGAAGGAAGGAAGGAAGGAAGGAAGGAAGGAAGGAAGGAAGGAAGGAAGGAAGGAAGGAAGGAAGGAAGGAGAACTTGTGATCACAATTGAGCCCAAAATTTTAGTTGTTAAGCAAGAGCGTTGTTAAGTGAGTTTCACCACATTTTCCAACTTGGCTACTCCCAACCGGTCACACGACCACCAAGCCACTCCCACCCAGTCACATGACTGCCAAGCCACTCCCACAAAACAGGCTACACCTACAGAATAGGTTCTAAAAAAATTGAAACCCACCACTGACGTACATACATATATACATGCACACACACACACACACACACACACACACACACACGTTTTATATATGAAAACAGAAAAAATAACAAAACTGATACAAAGTGGAAAAAATGTAGAAAGAAAGAAGAAAAAGAAATAGAAAGCAGCTTCTGATTTTCTTTATAGCAAATATAGGACCAATTACAATATCATCTAATATTGAATCATATTTTTATACAATGGACCATAAAGTTAATTTTAAGAGTGTCTGCCATTATAGATAGACTATATTTAACAACTCTTAAGGAAGAGGAACAAGCAATAAAAGATAACACTGAGACTAGTTCAAAAGTGGATTTAAAATCAACAGGCTACAAGGGTAATATTCGAAAAGATCCTACTTTGGATATACAAATGAAATGTGCAGAAATCTTAATCATTAAAAGAAATATATAAACAACTATCCAAAAGATAACCTACTGTACATTGGATTTAGGGAAAAAATTGTTAAAAACTTCAGAATATTTCGTGAGAAGGAACAAAGAAAATATGAAAAAAATCATAATAGGACATTATGTGAAAGTGATTGAAGATCAAGATTGTTAAAAGTAAAAAGAAGGAATATGATGTTAGTTTATTTAATCATGCTTAAAGTAGATATGATGTTATATTTGGTAACCCTTAACAGACTTTGGGTGATCAGTGCTGAACAGCAGTTTATAGGTCAGAGATGGGAGATGTATTTTAAGATGTGGTAAGTTACTAAGATTGTTTTACTTGGATGAAAGGATAAGTCATTTCTTTATTTTTTTATTATGTTCTTAATTTTTATTTATTTCTATTTTTATTTATTTCTATCTTTACTTTTGTTCTTTTGTTTTTTATAGTTCATAATAGTTTCTATCTTTTTAATTGAAATGTTTAATAAAACCACTGTGAAAATATATTTTTTCATATTTTTATATTACAAACAAGTAAAATGTCCTATAAAAAGGAATCAGTTATATAATAATCAGCATTCAATACATCAGTCTAGACAGGAAACCTGAGAAGATGAGGTTGTGCTAAAGAGTGAGAGAGGAAAGAATAGTAATAAAAATGAGTCAAATCAATTTAATCATGTAGCAAATAGTGATCCAATATTATTTGACTTAGAGAAGTGCAGGATCCTAATTTCTTCCCTAAGTGGTCTGTGAAACCTAAATCAATGTCCCCATGAGACAAATTTCAATTTCTGCTCCTGTTCCTCTAGTCTATTTGAGAGACAATGACATTTCTTATATAAAAGGAAATACTTTAGATTCAGGAAAGGGTAAACCCCATAAAATATACTCAAATAAGCAATCTCCCAAGATCTCTACTATATATGAGTTATTGAAACATTCTTACAGTAATGCTACCTAAGATTGAAATACATCAATCTTTACCAACTTTACATATATAAACAAGATACAGTTTTGGCATGTTAATGCAGAAGATAATTGGGGGAATATATCCCACCATTTTAAAGAAATCTACACTACAAAATCAAAATTTTGGTTTGGGGTTATTTTTCCAGCTCTTTCCCAAAACTCTATCTCTATTTGCCACACTAATCTACCTAAATGTTAAGAACCAATACCAAGATCTATCAAATTCCAACAAAGCCAAAGATCAACCAAGAGTCCCACTGCCATTGAACAACATTCATAAAGATCTTTGGGGATCTTTTCCACTGTAGGTTCGGAGAAAAGAGTGTTAGGACATTCAACCGAAGTCAGCACAGCAGCCCAAGTCTGAGTAGAAGAAGTGGGGGAAGAAGAAGATAAGTTAGTAGCCTTTATTGCTTTGAACAGGAAAGATTTAAAGTGATCAGTTTTGAACAATCCGGCAAAAGCTGGGCATCTGGGGTGATTCCCTTGTTATCTGATAGGTATGAGTCCCTGAGGGTGTCTTGAGCCCCAAAAAGAGAACCCTGGGCGACAGAAGCAGAAGGAGGATTTTGCTGGGTGTCCCTAGGTGATCTATGCCTGTGCCTGTGAGATGGCCCAGAAGGTGAAGCCCGGCAGCAATGCCTTGTTTTATGGCTTCTGAAATTATGGCTGCCAATTCTGTAGGGGAGGAAAGTGAGGCCTGAGGCACCACTGTGCTCTGAGCTGGAAGGAGACTGGGCTGTTCAAAGGTATAATCCCTATTGAGAAGGACATCAAAGAAATTTCCTCTGGTATCAGGTTCTATGGAGGAAGATGATGAGGAGGGACAACTCCCCATCTCAATCATCTAAGGATGGAGAAGGCCCAAAGGGTGGTAGCTCGGGGGGGGGGGCAGGGGAGGTAGCTTGATCCCCCATGGAGGGTGAGGAGAGGCCTGGATGTTCTGGCTTTCTATTTTTGGACCTGCGGAAATTCCTTTTCCAGGGCCTTTTGTCTTCATTCCTCAGCTCTAGAAGAGGATTTGGAAGTTTTGGGAGCTTTCCCTGTGTCAGGAGCCTCCTTAGCCATCCTTTTGCAGCTGCTCCTTACTCCCGATGTTTCTGCTCCCTCCAGTTCCTTGTCGGGAACAGCCCCCACCATAGAGAGTTCAGCCATGCCTGCCAGAAGCCAGTCCCTGAACTGAGAAGTGGAACGATCTCACTGTTACAGTCCGGAGGAACACCGCTGCAGCCTGGAGTGTTTTTTGGCTCCCCTGTTGACTCTGTAATGCTGAAAGCCCAAGATGGCGGTCGCTGTTTCTTCGCACGCTTTTTTCCCGAACTGCAAGATGGCGGCCACTGTCTTCGCATGCTTTTCTTCCTCCGGCAAAGTCCCAAAATGGCGGCCCTTTCTCCCAATGCCAGCCGGAGCACTACGTGGTTGTTCACGAAGCTCCTGAGACAGCGGTTCCTTCCTAACAGCTAGGGGATGCAGAGCCTAGTTTTTGATGAGTCTTCCCCAGAGCCTCAGCTCGTGAGCTGTAGAGTCAGGACTGCGCTGACTAAGGCTGGAATGCATCCGGGCGAACTCATGATCGCAAGGCAGACCGGCAGTCTGAGGTGAAGCCCGAAGGCAAATTTGAATCTCCAGCTCAAACCAGAGCAGGAGAACAAAAGGAAAAAAATATTCTAATAAAAAAAATAATAATTTTGAAAAATGCCAATATAGGGAAAAAAAGCAATTTAAAGTAAAATCAAGGAGAGATCAATTCTCACAGCTAGTCCAGGTTAGACTGAGTCTAAACTGGGAGGAGTCACCAGGGCTCAATGACATCACAAGTGTAGACTCAGTCCAATTGGTTACTGGACAGAGCAATCCAGTCTGGCTGCTGTCTCCATGATCATAGCGGAAGTACCTGGTGCTTCAAAGCTACTTACTGTATATTGGAAATGAACACAATGGACAGTTTAAGAAAAAGAAAGAGAAGAAAAAAAGAACTTTCTATTTCCAGAAGAGAGATCTAAATCATTATTAGGTAGTCCCGTTATTCTCAGTAGCTGACATACAAAATAAACTGTATCTGTTAAGTCACTTGGTAATATGCTTCATCCATACAATATGACACAATCTGAAACTACATCACTGAAATAGTCGTATTGGGTCTTTGTTCTTTAGACTACATTATCTTTGAGGAATGAGGAGGAAAAAAATTACATTTTTATATGAAATGATTAAAAGTATTTTTCCTTTGAAATCATGTTCTGAAAGATATTTGTTATTTTGTAAATGAGGTAGGCTGAGTTTCCCGTTAGAGAGAAGAAGTTCAGATGCAAAAGATATTGGAAACAAGACATCCTATAAGCACTATTTCCTTTTATTTTGCCAAGATTAAACATGAACAAACACAGTAGGTAGCAAATCCCATACCTTTGCTGCCACATGTCTGTCTCCCCATCTCTCTCTTACCTACTCAGTCCAGTTAGCTCTTTCAAATGTCATTAAACCTGACTACCTGGGAAAATATCACAAGATCACTGCTGCCGAGCTGTTCCTGACCCTATGATATTTATGTTTATAAAAGGACTCTTCAAAGAAGGTATAAAAGAGGATTTCTTCAGCTCCCATAAGCTTATGAAACTCGATTGCATTATTTTTAGAATAACCTCAATTGTTATTGACTGCAGACAACTGATAGCACTGAGTTATTTTGATGATCGTGAAAGGGATGGGATTCAATTCCAGCTGTATTTTTTTTACATAATAACATAAATGGACTCCTTTCAAAGTACACCTGTGACAAATATGACCTCTTACTGAAGAGCCTAGAAACTAATATGAATGATAGGATATAAAGTTATTTCTAATTGCAATAAATACCACAAGAAAGACAAAGCCAACAAGCAAAAAAAAAAAGTCACTTCTTTGGGTCAAAGAAGAGAAGTAAGATGTTTGCCAGGGTTTTGATTTACCGAATGAATGATTTACTGAATGAAGTAGGATTCCAACTTCTAAAAGTAAATAATAGTTTTAGAAACTTAGAAGTTTCATATTCATCCAAACAATTTTCAACATTAAATGCATTGTGTTCTCAAGAGCTCTTTGTTGATTTAACTTACATAATTCATATCTTTAATCTTATTTCGTTCATTCAATTAGGTGCTTTTACACTGATCCAGTTACACAACTCAAAGTGGCAATGGCTGCATCCTCAAAGAATATACAGCATTATAACAAAATCAATCAAAACCATCAATGATTGATATACTGATATCAACTGAGCTGTTGATATTTTGACAAACTATGACAAATAAACAAAACAATAAACAACAACAAATAAAAATGTGTGTAGATGGTAAATTTAAAAAAATGGGTGCCTCTTTAAAAATGCTTAATAAATAAAAATTGTAATAAAGTAACTGATAATACAATACAAAAACAACTTTCAAAGGTCACAGATTAATTCTAATGGGAAACAACATCATAGAATGAATTAAAGTATGCTTCCAAATGAACTTTTATTTCTCAGCTTTGTTATTTAGTGTATTAAAAGTATTTTACAGGTAAAAATAAAAAGATTAAAATCACTTTTTAAAAAATGAGTAGTAAAATAAATAAAACTACAGATGCTGTGTAATTTATTATAAACAACTATTTATTAATGAATAGATTCTTATATTTTATTCCAGATATAAAGGATTAGATTTCCAAGATTTAGTCATTGAAAAAAAATATTTGATTAATCAGAAATTGTCATATTATTTTTCCATTTGAGATTTTTTTTGAACAAGATTAATATTCAAAACTTAGTTTTTCTTTTAAAAGCTTTACAAAATCAAGTGAAGCTGAAATATAATTGTAATTAAATTTGTTTTCTATGTGTTTTTTAATGTAGTTTATTCTTGTTTAAAGTTTTTTTTTCTTTTTATGTATGACAAATTTTTGTTTTTGGTTTTATTTTTATGTTAATATGTGTTAAAATGGACAATTAAAATGATTGTAATAAACAATAAAAGATAAAGGAAGTGCAAAAAAATGTCAAATCAAGAGCACTCAAGAAAGACACTGCAGACAAAATGTATATATAAATTAACTATTCATGATCTGTGTGAATCACATTTTTTCTTAACATGTTAAAAAAATTGTTCCATCTTCAAAGATTTGCTTTGGGGTAGAAAAAATGATTTTGTCCAGAAAAAAAATGTCGAAGATGAATTACTAGGAAAAGAATCACTGTATATATATATATATATATATATATATATATATATATAAATACTGCCACCAGCATGGGAATAACTTGATAGAACATTCTATAAATCTGCTGTCATTAGTAACATGCCAAAATGTGTAATGTCTCGTCACCTATTAAAAAGGTGACAATTTACCATTCCATTATTGGAATTCTGTCAAATTTTTCTCAGGTTTCTTTGGAATCCCCCCCCCCCAAAAAAAAAACCTTATCACTGCAAAGTGCTGAGGTTGTTTTTTTTAACCTATGCATTAACTTCTGCAGTCTGTCCAGCTGATGTGAAAAGGAGCCATGTAGTAGTTTCCCAAATTATGTCTTCTCTTGGTTTTTTAATTGCACAGTTGATGGCAGGGAGGATGCAGATCACTAATCAGGTGATGGGATAATGAAAGACAGAACAGTGGCATACATCAAGGTCACCATGCTATTCTAATATGTGTAGATCACATTAGCTACAACAACTGCTTGGGGGGGGGGAATACAGGAAGTTTTCAGCGCAGATCTTTGTCTCTTTGGTCTGGTGTGAAAAATCCCCACCCTTATAGGTCATCTAGTTCAACACTACACTATTTCTGACAAATGAGAGTCCCACTTGTAAAACTTTTCCTTTGGCACAAGATTTGAGGGGATAGTAGAATCTCCTCAAGCAATGTAATGGAAACAAAAGAAAACAGCAGGAATTTTTCCATCATAAAGAAAGTAAATTATGATATGCTTATTACAAAAAACAGACACGTTCAAAGTTACTGGAAGGCTGGGCTGTGACTTGACAAATTTAATGTGATATGGTGTTCCAAAGATATTTGAAACAGAGAGATTATGTTATAAAGGCTATTAACCAATATGTTCTGATTAAAAAGCAGGAGCAAGCAGTATCCTCCCCCCTCTTTTTTCATGTTACCAAAAATAATTAAAATATGGAGGAAAATTTGTAAGTGAAAATCAGATAGGAATGACTTGATGGGATGTGCAATGCTATTTGTCAAAACAAGTGAGACTGTCTGTAAATTACTGTCATTACTGAATCAAATGGCACAGAACTGATTACTTCTGTGTGTCTGGAATTGAACTGTAAATTGATAGTCATTATCATTGTTGAGCTTGTCACTATTCATGCTGCCAATATCACTGGGGGGAGAAAGAGTAAATCTTTAAAAATTATTTTCAAGTACTTGTAGGTGGTTCTCTTCTTTGGCACTGCAAATTTCAAGGACAGAGCAAGGAAAGGACAACTGGGATAAGTCTAGTTCAAACTACACTGTTATTTCTATGCTTGAGGGAAAAGATGGCTAAGCAGGGAGATATATGCTGTGTTTGATTTTTGAAATCATATGAAAGTCTTTTGAAATGACTGTCTAGAATAGAAATAAGGGGTACAATTCTTTCATAGTTGTTTCTATCTGTATTGCTTTTCTAATGAACTACACCAAATGATTATACTTCATTGTGCTAGTGCATCCTTCAAATGTAATACAATAGTTTGCAGCTAACTTTAGAACTGACCCATTGAAACTTATGGAATTTACATTATTCACAGCAAGCATTTAAATTTTATGATTATACACACATGGACAAACAGTAATCACACTATTCCTTTCCAGGCAGGGGTGAAATTCAGCAGGTTCTAACAGGTTCTGAAGAACCAGTAGTGAAAATTTTGAGTAGTTCGGAGAACTGGCAAATATCACCTCTGGCTGGCCCCCAAGTGGGGTGGGAATGGAGATTTTGCAATATCCTTCCCCTGGAGTGAGGGGGGAATGGAGTATCCTTCCCCCAGGAGTTGAGTGGGAATGAAGATTTTGCAGTATCCTTCCCCTGCCACACCCACCAAGCCACGCCCAGAGAACCAGTAGTAAAATGTTGAATTTCACCACTGCTTCTAGGGTAAGCAATAGAAAAGCAATAGAAAAGCAATAAGCAATTGGCAAATAAGTAAAATATAGAATCCTATATTCATATTTTATCATCTCTAAAGTCTGTGGTTGACATATAGCCACACATAAATAAATAAGCCAACAAATGAAATCTTCTTTAAGTGTGAACCACTAAATTAATCAGATGGTAACAGCAGGGGATTTTCACATAGGCAATATGTGAGTCCTGAGATACCTAGCCTGTTTGTTTTATTACGTGCTAAAATGAGCAGGAACGCAGCCCAAGTATCTCTGAGTGTCACTGATATTGCCAAATCAAAGTAATAAGAGTCCTTTGAGACCTTGTCTTCTAATATTTATTCTGATCGTAATAAAGCTGACTCTGCAGTTCTACAGATCTTCCTCATGGGATTTCGAGTCCCTTGTGCTAAATAATGAGCAGAGAGATGGATTACACAGGAAGCTACATCAGCAGGAAGGGGAAAGGAGGTCATAAAATTTTTCAAGAGTTCGCAGCTGAATGGCTTCTTGTGGATTTTATGAAGAATAAATGAATCAGAGAGCAGTCCTTCACCCAAAACACTTTCGACTTATCATGATTATAAAGACATGCTGTTTAAGCCAAGTCTCAGAATCACACATCCATTTTCAGTGTCAGGTAAGAAGAAGGAGAGGGCATATACTGTATATATATATATATATATGTTTGTTTCTACTCATAGGAATCTGCCGCTAGATTTCTCGCACACAATCACTGCTTGGCTTGATTCACTAGTTTGTTATTAGTGACATTAAAGCTGCACATTGTTATAATATCATTTGCTTGGAATTCAATCTCTTCAAGTCTAAAGGTAAAGGTTCCCCTCGCACATATGTGCTAGTCGTTTCTGACTCTAGGGGGCAGTGCTCATCTCCATTTCAAAGCCAAAGAGTCAGCGCTGTCCAAAGACGTCTCTGTGGTCATGAGGCCAGCATGACTAAATGCCAAATGCGCACGGAACACTGTTACCTTCCCACCAAAGGTGGTCTCTATTTTTCTACTTGCATTTTTACATGCTTTAGAATTGCAGTTTGGCAGAAGCTAGGGCTTTGAACAGCTGAACTGCCAACTTTTCTGATCGACAAGCTCAGTGTCTTAGCCCCGGAGCCACCGTGTCCATCTTTAAGCCTACTCAAAAGCAAATCCCACTGAATTTACTTGAACTGCAGCCTTTATCATTGCTCCATTATGTGTAACTCTTGAAAAAAATCTGACGCTACAATACTAGATTATTTTTGAATAATCTACTATTCCTAGGAATGTCCTCTTCTGATTCATTTGTAAGATAATATATATGCACAGGCCAAACCGTAATGTTTTAAAGGAAAAAATTAGTATCTGTTAAATGATAATTTATTCTGCCTTCCTTTGTAAGAAACTAGCCTGCTCTCAACCTATAGTGTTTCTTGCATGACAGTATGGGACAGCAGCAGAAGAGGAAGCTTCAGCAGAAAATGTAGCAGGTGAGCCCAGTAGCCACTTTTCTTCCTCCAGAGATAAAGACAGAAGTCAGAGATACTCAGCAAGTGATAGATCACTTTCCTCCTTGTAGACCAAGACTGAACATGTCAAGGTCCCTGCAGCAGTTCAGGTCTATAGCCACTAATATTTGACTGAAACTCTGAAGCAGTGGTGGGTTCCGGATCCTCCACATGAATGTGCATAGTGCACGCACACATGTGAACAGCACACAAATGTGTCCTATCCTCCAGCAATTACTCTGTGAGCCTCTTCAATGCTCCATCTGCTCGGCAGAGCGTCATGCAGGCGCTGCACAGAAGTGCAGACAACAGGCGGGTGGGTGGGTGGGCCCTCCAGAGCACCATACTGGAACGGTACCCGGTGCTTCAGGCAGGCACCGGTACGCCCGTACCAGTGCGTACCGCCTGCAAACCACCACTGCTCTGAAATCACAACAAGCCAGTTAAATCTGAGATGGCTAAAGATGTGGTTTCTAGCTCATGTGAGGAGTTTCCACAATCAGTGGACTATGTTTAAAACAGATATGACTTCTAAAGACTCATTTGCATGACAACTCTATGAATTTGTGTCCTGTCCATTTTTTTCAGCTGAATACCAACAGTGTAAAACTTCGAAAGGATTCCTTAGGGTAGAACAATCAACCACTGTACAACCACAAACTCATGAACAGCTGCCATTTGTAGAAATAATTGTACTGTTCTGGTTAGGAAGCTGTCCTACAAAGTGCCTATTACTAAAGTGTCACCTCCACTCCAAAGATAGTAAAATGTCTAGGTGCTAGCAGACTGCATAATAAAGCCACCAGTTTGCTTCAGTATTAATAAGGCGAGACTATTCACCGCCATGACTTGGCAAGTTGGAAAATCAGAATGGAATAGTCAGAAACATGAGAACAGAGAAGGCAAAGGAACATAGAGAGGAAGAAGTCCAACAGTTATCAAGAAAAAACTAAGCCGTAGCATTAAAAGTGATATGGGGGTCTGAGGCCTGCAGTGAACACTTTGCTCATTCCCTCAAAACTTGCAGAGCATGGATAAGTGTCTACTACCCAGATATTTAACGTAAACTTCAATAATAATTACACCAATATGTGAACATTATTTAAAATTGAGTAAAGTGAAGAGGATCAGTGTCATACAAGTGGGATTTGCTTTTTTTCTGTAGATTGCTAAAATCTGCCTGTTAGAAAAATACAATTAAGCGGTGAATGATATTTCTGGGCACATGTTTAGCCTGTGAATTTAATTTCATGATTAGAATTGACCTCTCAGATTTCACATATAGAAATCCATTCCTACTTCAACCCAATTTATCTTTATTTCAATATCCGAGAGAGAATGTGGGATTTTAGTTGCTGCTGTAATTTAATGGCTACCACACAAAAATCTTTTTTCTGATCTATTGCAAGACACGACCAATCTGCAAGGAAAAGCCCTATCTACAATACTTTTATCTTTTTGCTTGTTACAAATGGCCAGGACGTGAGTGCAGTTAACACAGTGGTATGAAATTTATCCTGTATTACTAGCATAATTCTCCAAGTTACCAACCTTTAAAAAATTGGGGAAGAGTGCTACAATTTTTTTTTTTAGAAAACCTCTGTCTATTTTGGGTGATTTTCCTCAATAAACTGTAATTTTAAAAAGTGGAGACTCTGCAGATACCCTTTTTTAGTTTATCATAAAATAGTCTCTGCCATAGAATTATAGTTCAACAGCTATAAACTGAAAGCTATTGATCTTAAAATTAGTAAGTCGGATGTCAAAGTAAGCACAGTTTCTGAGCATCTTAATACAGAAGATGAATCGTATCTTAATAGGGAATAGTTACTGTCAAATAAATTTATATCCAACAGATATAAATGAATACTTGCTGGAATGATAATTTGTTCCCTTAAAATATACTCCACAGAAGGAACCAAAGATTATTATTCAGAAATAGCATTTTGCATCCTCACTGTTCTAATTTGATTACAATTCATGAAACTGCACTACACTGATTTAATGATTGGCATTAATTGCTGTGCTTTCAGTGACAACTAATCTCCCTGAGATATTTGCAAATGCAATTTATTAGGTACTCAGCAGTTTTAGTTTGCATGTTATTGGCAGAACAGAACACACAAAATATCAGCCTATACAACCTAACACAAATTGCAACTGAGTTCTAATATCCTGAAGTTACTGGGAGGGGTGGGGGGGCAAGAATACTAATCCCTTTATTAGATCTATTCTGAAAATTTTAGCAGTCTAACAGAGAAAATGGTCTGGATTCACCAACAGGTCTCAAAGCTTTCCCTGGAGGCTCCTTGTTATTCCTCAGTTCAATCCATAATTAAAATGCACATCATTATTCTTCACTCCTAAAGTTAGAAGCAGTTCTTCACATGCATGTATCACAGATAAAGACTCTGTAAAGTGTTCAAAGGGAGAAGAAAGCAGCAGCAATAGGAGTAGTGGCTGGCAAACAGACAAGCACAAATTTGTACCTATTTCTTCTTTTCATTTCCAGTTTCAGAATATGTAAAAATGCTATTTCAATAAAAGCACAAGGTAATTGCTGTGTCTAAAGAAAAGGGTCATTGGGTGAACTGATCTTTTATCACAACAGCTCCACAGGTAGTCCTTGACTTATAACCATTCGTTTAGCAAGCCTTTTATGTTACAATGGCATTGAAAAATTAAAGCTGGCCCTCCCAATTGCTACCTTTGCAGCATTCCCACAGTCACATGATAAAAATTGGGGTGCTTGGAAGCCAGTGTGTATTTATGATGGTTACAATTTCCCAGTCATGTGATCACCATTTGCAACCCTTTCCGCCAACTTCTGAACAGCAAGGTGAATGGGGGAAACTGAAATAGCATAACAATGATGATTTGCTTAACAACCACAGAAAAAAAGATTGTAAAATTGGTTGTGACACATTTACCAATTGCCTTGCTTAGTAGAATTCTACTAACAATTGTAGCCATAGAGTGAGGATTAGCTGTATACCTATGATTCCGATATGAAGAAGTCCATGACTCACAAAGAGGAAATAGGGAGGTTTAACACCGCTCTGTGGCTTTTTGATTGTGTGTATGTTTTGAGCCTAAATGTTTTGTATTGCTACCTAGTGTTTTAGAATGGTAGGTATTGTCTTAGTTTTTCAGTATTGATTTGTGACCAAGGACATTCATTGAAGCCTGGGTTTGTTAATCTGAGGTAGACATCTGTATCATAGGCTTCCAATTGGTTAATAATTCTGAGAATTTTCACTTTAATCTTTCCTGACATTTAGAACCATTAATCAGTAGAATAACTTGCCTCCAAAAGTATTAGATGCTCCACCAATTGAGGTTTTAAAGAGTTTGGACAACCATTTGTCTGAAATGATACAGGGTTTCCAGCTTGAGCAGAGCATTGAATCACCAATGTCCCTTCCAATTCTGTTATTCTGTTATATTTGTCCTTTTAAAAAAATAAAAATTAGTGTTTGCATTGCAACAACTTTTGTTTCCTTGCTATCAGGCCTGGAAGCCATCTTTTACATTGAGCCTTCAGGCCTGCCACATTTTCTACTGTGTGAAAATGGGAGGGGGGATTATATGGCATATGGGAGATATATAATCTAAATAACATTCCTTTCCCAGAGAGTCAAGGGCACCTTGTCCTGCAGCTGCAGTGGTGAGACTGGGAGGCATCTCTAGTTGTGGGTGACGCCTGATTGGATCATGTGATGGACATGTGGGTGCTGGGCAGGAACTTCAACTTTCTTTTGGGTGGGGAAAACCTGAAAACTTTCCAATTTCACCAGATGTGCCAATATGAAATCTCTAATAAAACGGAACTTAGAGAAAACTCAAGCATCTGAGTCTTGTTTTGTTGGGGGTGTTACTTGGAACCCTGACACTTGTTTGTTCCCCTCTTCTCTTTTCTTCTCTCTGGACACTGCAGCATTGGGTTGGTTTTAGTAATACGTAAAAAGAATTTTGTTTCCACTAGAGCAGGAGCATTTAAAATAGTCATTTTTTCTCTTAGCAAGAACCAACCTGTCGATTAGTAACAAAAGACAAATGAAAGATGCTGTAAGCCATCCGAATGTTCAAGAAATGAATCAATAAAGGATGAGGATGATAAGGCAGAACTTAACTCTTACTTTATGTCTGTCTACTCTCAAAAGGGAACTAGAGCTCTAGGCTATCAGCATTATGCCCCTGGGGAAAGGAGGGACCTGCAGTTTAGGAAAGCCTAAGAGAGAAAAAGTTAATGTCGTAATTTAGAAAAGTTCAAGTCTCCAGGGCTAGATAGATTACCTCCCAATGTATTAAATGAACTATCTGAGGTGAATGCAGAACCTACTATCAATGGATAGAGAAGTAATTTCTATCTTCTAAAGTGGGAGAAAGTGGAGGAAGAGCCAGGAAACTGCAGACCTCTCACTGTGACACCCAGGGCCACTGAGAGGATTATTAAGTGCTGGAACAAAACTAATATGGCCCCCCTCACCTACACATGGACATACGTTTCGGCTTCTTCCTTGCACTTTTGAGCTCCAGATTTTTGAGATGACATTTCATAACCATCCATAAGCTAAAATGAAATATAAAATATATTCATAAATGAAATGAAACTAAACTTGCAAACTTAAATAAGCAATGAAATTAAAATTCAATAAATTACATAAATAACTGGTTACTGAGTTTCAGATTAATAAAGGTTATGTCAAACAAGGCTGCAAGGCATTTTTGCTATACACACAAAGTACCGTATTTTCACGACCATAAGCCGCACCGGGTTAAAAGCCGCAGTATCAGTTAACGTTAATTTTTCAAACTTTTTTCATACATAAAGCGCACCGGGTTATAAGCCGCACCAACGGAGGGGCGCCCTAAAAAAAAAAAGAAAGGAGCCAAGCCGTTCCAGAGATGTGAAGGGAAGCTCTGGGCGAGAAAGCGGCTTTCAAAGCTCCGTCGAGCCCCGCATGTGGATTTATTTATTATTTGCTCGGGGATCCGGGCCACCTGTTCCTCCGGGGGCAGCCCAAGCCTTTGAGCGGGGAGCGGAGCTTTCTCCCGAAACGGCGCTTCTGCTCCCCTTTGGCACTTAGCTCTGGGAGAAAAATGGAGCGTGACGGACTTTCCAGCGCGTATCAGAAGCTGATCCGGGAGAGCTGGCAGAAAGTGAGCAACAGCCCCCTGGAGCAGAGCGTCGTCCGCGCGGAAGGCAATCCAGTCTTTATAAAGGAGCTGATCTCTTCTCTTCTCTCTCTCTCTTTCTTTCTCTCCCCCCCATCCTCTCTCTCCGGCTCTCCTTTCGTTCTGCTCCCCCCCCACACCGTTTTGCTTACAAAGCAAGAACGATCAAGCGGCAGGGCGTAGAAGCTTGAGGGGGGGAGGGAGAGAGAGACCACGGCCAATGCACAGCAACCGGATTTCTGGCTCCGAAGATGCTCTTACGGGCTGCCTCGTTCTCCGCTCCACCCTGAGAGCTTGGTAAAAAAATAATAAGGGGGGGACACCGTTCGTCCCTTCTGCAATACAGAGGCGGGGGGGGCGCGGCAGGGGGGGGAATCCTGCCGCTCCTAATCAACTAAGGTCTGGTGGCTTCCAAGCTTGCGTCCCCCCCTTCTATCTCTTTTCAGGCAGGTACTGGATCCATCAGCCCCTCCCAGCCCTCCCCCCCCGCCAGCAGACCCGGTCCGGGAAAGACGGCAGAGAGGAAAAGAGAGAAAGAGAAAGAGGGAGGGAGAAAGAATAGAGAAAGCAGGAGGCTTCCCGCATCCGCGCGATGCTTTGAACCCGAATTGGAGGGGGGGGCGTCCCGAGAGACGCGTTCGCACGACACCTCTAACCCGGATTGGGTGGGGTGGGGGGAGAAAACGGGGCGAGGGTCTGTCTGGTGGGTGGGCTCCGCTGGCAAATAAAACCCTGGGGGAAAATGGGTCGGTTGAACGATGCGTCAATGCAGGGGTGGAGGGAAAGCCTGGGCTGGGGCTAATGGGGCTTGTATTCCTCTACCCCAACTGGCTGGGGGCTGCTGCTGGGGCTGGTAGTCCGGCCAGCCAGCCAGCCAGCCAGCTGCAGGCTTGGCTTTCGATCTGGACTTCCTACCAAGCGGGGGGGGGGCTCGGAAACGGGC
Organism: Thamnophis sirtalis; assembly: GCF_051295495.1. Lineage (NCBI taxonomy): Eukaryota > Metazoa > Chordata > Lepidosauria > Squamata > Natricidae > Thamnophis > Thamnophis sirtalis. Next base: position 53,300,183 of record NW_028261383.1, on the reverse strand, counting down.
GCTCAGCCCAGCCGTCCTCGTGCTTCAAGTTTGAGCGTCAAATTGGGAGGGAGAGATTTTCGATCTTTTTCCATACATAAAGCGCACCGTGTTATAAGCCGCACTGCCGGTTTTTGATCAAATTTTAGGATTTTCAGTGCGGCTTATGGTCGTGAAAATACGGTACAGAGTATGAAGTAGATATCCAATTGTTTTTCTTTTTAAAAAATTGCTTTTTGTAAAATTTAAAACGAACATCCCCTTCATGGGCGCCCTTTGAGCTCCACGGGACCCGGAACAATGTACCTGCTGCACCCTCCTCTCCTCAGGCCTGGTGACACCTTTCATGGCAAGGTCTTGGAACAGATTATAAGCAGTGAATGCTTGGATAGGCATGCAACAATTAATAGAAACTTGTATGAACTGCAGCAAAGAAATCTTGTCAGATTAACTCTATTGCCTTCTTTGACAGAATTACTAGCTCAGTTGATGGGGGGGTGGAGTCACAGCACACATAGCCCTGAGTAATATCTTCAGCAGCTCATGATAGTCTTTTTAATGAAATGGGAAAAAAGAGGGACTAAGTGAAGCATCTGTTAGATAATCCATAGACGGCTGAATGGACATGGTCATAAATGCTCCCATAGAAGCATGAAAAGTAGCATTGAGTGGAATCCAACTTGGGTGAAGGAAACTGATAAAATTTGCATGCAACACAAAGCTGAAAGATGTAGCTGAACTTTTAAGAAAAGACAGGAGAGTCAAATGTGAACTTAAGAGTAGTGGGATGAAATTAATATGATGGAATTTAACAGGAAAGTTCTGCATCCAAATTGGAAAAATGTAAGGCAGTACTGCAGGATGGGGGAGACCCTTACTCAAATTCAAGATAAAACAAAGTCAACAAACAAATATGACAGGGTTTCAGGAAATGCATTACTTTATTGTACTATGGTAGAATAAAAGAATCTTGAAAGCCTGCCTAAGTTTTTCTCTTCCATTTCTTATACAAAACCAATTCAAGGCAGGGTTATTTTGAGTTTCTTGGCCATGTTCTCCTTCTTTTAATGTCTGAGCAATCTTTTCTCAATGTTTAATGGCTCATTCATTTTTTTTCTTATCCTCAAGGTTATTTTACATTTTGTCACAGCATTTATATTTTGTGCGGGCTAATGTGTGGCCTTCCATCAACTTGACTATACATTTTTTTTGGTACTTTTTTTTTTTTTGTATAAGAAACAAAATACATTTTCTATTTCATACACAACCCTAGGGTAGATAAGAAAGAAAGAAAGAAAGAAAGAAAGAAAGAAAGAAAGAAAGAAAGGGAAGGAAGGAAGGAAGGAAGGAAGGAAGGAAGGAAGGAAGGAAGGAAGGAAGGAAGGAAGGAAGGAAGGAGTGGGGGGAATAAAAAAGGAAATAAAGCTTTTATTGCTTTCACTTTTTTAGAAGTTTCCAGAAACATTGATCAGATCAACCTGTTTCCTGAAAAAAATTTTTTTACAAAATCTCAGTGTTGTTATTGACAAATTCTGCTATTATATACATCTGAATAGCTCCATAAGATATGGAACATGAATACTGTTTTAAACAAAGTGCTTTTTTAAAATTACAGACTATAGGTGTAGGTTGCATTACTGATATGTAAGATTATGACACATTATAGAAACCCTTAATTACCGTAAAGCTTAACGAAAGTCTGTTTGAAGACATTCTGTCCTATTTTATCAAGCTTGTAAATCTACAATAAGATATCCTTGTGTAACTGTTATAATGATTTCATATCCTTGTGGAATTTAGGGATGTCTTTCCAATCCTAATACATCCATCATTTTGACACAAACATCTACCTTTTTTTTTTCCTGGAAGTCTTCCAGAGTATAAATCAGAGAAGAAAAACATTTCCTATTCTTCTTTATGAGCCAAGTATACTGAAAATGAGATTAAAAAGAACAATAGTAATAAAAAAAAGGTTTGTTGCCAGAAGTATTGAGGTTATGGATAATTAATGTGTAAGCTACATTTTAAACAGCAACTGTTTTTCAACATCCATAATTTGTTCAAAGGGCTTAAGTCTCTATTCCCTGAGTTTGAGAAATGGAATTTACTTTCTGCTAGAATAATAATTATAATAATAAAAATAATCTACCTACATCAAAGCGCTTGCTTCTCAGGCCACCTATGAAGAATTCCTAAAGGGCACAGCTTTTCTGCTTCAAGAAGCAATGATTTTTGTTGTTGCTATATTTAAGATGATATTCCCTAAAAGCTTAGAAGGGTTTTCATGGCAAAAAGTATCTTCCATTATTATTTTTTAAAAGTATGAAATATTGTGGATAGTATAAATAAGAGCATATAATATAAAGACTTTAACATCTTCAATAGAAACTACATTTTCTCCCCCAAAAATGTTGCTGAGAGTTCTGCTGTAGCATTATTTTCATAGCAGCTACATGTGAAATTAGAACAGAACAGAACAAAAATAATAAAATAAAATAAAATGTTATTTAAAAACACTGTAGTTTGTTAAAATTTGCCACAGTTGTCTGGCTTTATACATGTTAACAATACAGGTACTCCTCGATCACAATTGAGCTGAGAATTTATGTTGCTAAGTGAGACATTTAAGTGAGTTTTGCCCCATTTTATGACCTTTCTTGCCACATTTGATAAGAAAAGAATCTATTTAATATTACATGTCTTAACAAGCAGCGAGAATTATTTTTGTGCAATATTAGGAAAATGAAGATGTACCAAGAGTTGAAGAAATAGTCAAGAAGATACGAAGAAATTTTTTTTCTGATATTATACCTTTATACACACACACACACACACACACACACACACACACACACACACACACACACACACACACACACACACACACACACACACACACACACACACACATATATATATATATATATATATATATATATATATATAAAATGTTTTATACAATTCAGGTTTAAAATATATATGTTTTCCTAACATAGTTAGCTCAATTTATGTCTTGAGAACCTGAAAAGTTTTTTTCCCATCTGCTCATGTTATGTGGAGATGTTCATGTCCTCATTCTTGTTTCTTTCTGCACCTAGGAAAGAAGAAATCAGGGATCCAAACTCCTAAACTTTGAGACAGTCATAGACTGATACTAATGCAGGATGTACTTCACAGACAGCTTCCTAATTGAGAAAGCACATTTTAAAAAAAACAAAAAACTACTGAGCAAATTATGCCATAAGAAACATGAAAATATATTTCCAGATGTGTTTTTTAAATGGCATTCCCATCCCCATTCTCATTATTTTGGCCAAGAGAAGAAGACTCAGAAGAAGATGGAGCTCTTGCCTGTTAGTGTTACAGGCCACAGCAATGCAGCTGAAATGTGGAGACAGCCTTGGCTCCAACCCAGATGGTGGCAATGCCAAACCAGTTGGGGATAGATTGCAGTGCCAAGCACTTGGTTGTGAGTTCAGGTTTACTCTCTACGAGGCAGATGTGTAAAACAGAAGCAGGGGAAAGAATCTGCAGCAGGTGGGCAATAACAGTGGAAGGGAAGGTTAAAAACAAAAAGGCAACTGAGCTTGTAAAATGCCAACTTTCTCAGGTAATGTGGAATGGTATGAGCAGCCATTGCTATGTGGTCTAGAGATCATATAGACTAGAATGTTAAATTTCTATTTTGATTTTTATATCAAACAGCAGGGATGTCAAACTGAATTTATTTGAGGGCCAGATCAGCACTGTAGTTCTTTGTGGGCCATAGGGGGAGCTGGGATGGCTGCCTCATCTAGTGCTTTACCAGCCAAAACAGAAAAGTTTTGGCTGCCAGAGGCACCGCGGGCTATCCTTTGCTATTTTCAGGCTGGCCCTGCGGGCCAGGTTTGGCCCATGGGCCTTGAGTTTGACAACCCTTTTATATTGTACTTAGCGTCTGAGGTAATAAGTAAACTCTGTGTTCATGCAACAGGTTTATTTCAACTAAGCATCCAGAACAAGATAACGATTTGCGCTCTGACAGCTCTTTTATACTCCCAGCTGTAGGATGCAAATGGTCAAGTATTGTACGCAGACACCGGCCCATGAGAAGTTCGGCTGGACTTTTTCCTGAGAGGGCAAGGCGTGGTATATTGCTAGAACAAGTATGTGTTAACTTTCTGTTCCCATGATCCTGTTCCCATGCGGCTTAATTCCTCTTTGACATACCATACAGCTTGTTCAGCCTGGCCATTGCTAGCTGGATGATATGGGGCCACTAGTACATGCCTAATATCCAAACTAGCTAGAAAGGATTGGAAAGTAGCAGAGGTCAATTGTGGACCATTATCGGACACTAAAGTGTCTGGTGTGCTGTGTGTCATGAATAAACGATGTAATGCTCAGATTGAGGATTCAGATGTAGTCGATTACATAGACAGAGTTCAACCCAATGAGAAAAGACATCAACTACTATTAGAAAAGAGATTGACAAGAGGGGGTGGGACATGTAGGGGCATAATACCTTTCATATAGTATATGAATACCTTCCTGGTTTTTAATTATATTGTATTGCATGTGAAAGTATAACTATTTTGAACAATTACAGAGCTTTCTAAAGTATATAGTTATCTATTTGTTATAATCAATTTAAATTAATAGACACTCTTTTTTACATTAAGTCAACAAAGAGAACCAGCATCAACTAATAACATTTTTAAGATATATACTTGTATATCCTCTTGTATAAATACACTATCATTTTAGTGTATCATTTTACTATAAATGTGGCAATTTGGACCATCTACAAATGATTTCATCTAAAAAGACTGCAGTGAAATAAAGGCTGACACTATAATGTATCAGAGCTGAACAAGGGCAGGCAGAGAGCCTGGGAAATACAGTAAAATTGTCAGTAGTGCCAGAACTTCATGTATAAACATGATTTGATTACCCAACACTTGTCAAGAACCCTGCAACTTGAAACCCTGTATGCTTGAACCTAGATCTGAAAAGGTCTCCAGTAATCTTGAAACACATGAAGTAATCAATTTAAATAATTTCCTTCCCATGCCTGAGAGGCAACATGAAGATTCTGGATTAGTTAGCTGTGGAATAAATTTTGTTTGTGATGGCTCATTTGTAGGCACAAATCATCACTTTAGGCTACAATGACAGAATGAGAAACACGAGAAACACTTGTAGCAGTACTAAGTTGGAGAATGATGGTGTTTGATGCAGAACGCAAAAAAAGGAATTAGGAAGAAGGGAAATAATTTGGATAGGAAGAAAGAAAATTCATCATAGATGAGGCTGCAGAATACCATGTTTGTGATCTACCAGGCGTGTTGACTTTCAACAGAAATATTTGATTTGGGGAATGGAGAAAGCGTGACATTTCAATCAGTGCATTTATATTAGGGACAGAGACCGGAAAGGCAATGTCAGAAAGGAACTAAACAATTAAGAAGGAGGTTGTTAAAGATTAGGAACAAACAGTGCAGATACTCCTCAAGTTATAGCCCGTGTAGTGACTGTTCAAAATTGCAATGGCACTCAATGAGGAAGACTTATGACGGGACTGCAAAGTTGCAGATGTTGCAGATTCCTGCAGTCATGTGATAAGGAGATTCCTGCAGTCACGTGATAAGGAGTCTGGACACAAGTGCCTGGCTTGCAATTTATGACATCACAGTGCATCATGGTCAAATGATTGCCATTTGCAATTTTCTCTGCCAGCTTCCCACAAGCAAAGTCAATAGGAAAGCTGGCAGGGAAAGTTGCAAGTATCTCCGTCCCTGCTCACATTCTCTAATGGCCTCAGCCCAGGTTCTGAAGGGTTCTGGAGAACCAGTAGCAAAATTTTTGAGTAGTTCGAAGAAATGGCAAACACCCTCTCTGGCTGGCCCCAGAGTGGAGAGGGAATGGAGATTTTGCAGCATCCTTCCCCTGGAGTGGGGATGGAATGGAGATTTTCCAATATCCTTCCCCCAGGAGTGGAGAGGGAATGGAGATTTTGCAGTATCCTTCCCCTGGAGTCGAGAGGGAGTGGAGATTTTCCAATATCCTTCCCCCAGGAGTGGAGAGGGAATGGAGATTTTGCAGTATCCTTCCCCTGGAGTGATGTGGGAATGGAGATTTTCCAGTATCCTTCCCCCAGGAGTGGAGAGGGAATGGAGATTTTACAGTATCCTTCCCCCAGGAGTGGAGAGGGAATGGAAATTTTCCAATATCCTTCTTTCAGGAGTGGGGAGGGAATGGGGATTTTGCATTATTCTTCCCCTGCCACGTCCACCAAGCCACACCCACAGAACCGGTAATAAAAAATTTGAATTCACCACTGCCTCAGCCTATGTTCTTTTCTTCTGCCCACTCTTAGAAATAGCACCTGCCAAACCCCTGCCAACCTGCCCACACTCAGAAGCACTCACCTGTTGCTTCCATCATTGCACTCACAGCCCCCATTACCTCGCACACAGCCTTCGTCAATCCCACTGTCAACTATGAACTGGACCTGGCCGCAGCCATTTTTCTGTTCTTCAGCTGCCACACAGAGGGGGAAGGAGGTTGGAATGCATTAGTAGACACAACAAAGAACTTTCTCCTGAGAACCAAGGTAATCTCTACAGGCAACAGGTAAGATTGGGAAAGGAGTGCCTGAAGATCCCACCAATTAACCCAATTAGCCAACGTGACCTGTGACACTTGGGGATGGGATTATTTCCTAGTTTAATTATACTGAGACTGTGGGAAAGATTTAGATTTGGTTTTCCATTGAAGCTGTGCCAATATGATGTACTGATTAAAGAAGACCTTTGAGAAAGAGCCATGTCTCAGAGTTCTGATTTGCTTAGGTTTATTAGTCAGAGCCCTGACACCCACCAAATTTGGTAGCATCTGCACCATCATCTCCCCCTTCATAGCTTCTTGACTGGGATTCCTGCTTCTTCCTGTTGAATACCGCCCACAATACAGGGATTACAATGCCAAGAGAGTGCTGTTGCTAAACAATGTGGTCATGGGATATCACTTTTTATGACCTATCACAATGATGGAAATTCCAGCCCCAACTGCTGTCGTAGCCCAACGGCTACCTACAGTATATATAGTTGTTTAAGGAGCAACTGATTTCAAATGTATTACCAAAATGCTGATCTTGAAAAGCAATCTTTCCATTTCATTAAGGCCACAATGGGCAACAATATCCCACTGACTTGAACACAAGTCAGGAAAATATATTGTGCATGCTCACTTTCTCACCTCTAGCTTCAAAGGCTTTGGGCGCCTAGAATTATCAGACACATTTCTGATGATAGCGAGGAGGATTCTCACATGGGAAATATTATTGTTTATTCATGTCCATCCAGGGGCAGTCAGATTGAGGTAGTCTTCTTATTTTACTACACACTGAGTTGCTCCACTGAACTGTCAACTACAAATTCACCAGTCTTCCGCGTACTGTTTCACTGATTCCTGTTTTACTTCCTGGCTGAGATTTACAAGCTTGTTAAACTTATTATAAAAATCTTATAAAGGCTTCCTTTCCTACTTGTTCTGCATTTGCATTTGTGTTTCTGTGCAGTGCATTGGAAAAACAAAAAAATGTGCATTCATTAACTTATTTCAGGTTTTGCAAACTAAATGAAGTTATAGAGAATCAACCTAATAAATTAACCTAGTGGGAAGATACTGAAGTTATTATTCCTATTCTATCAACAGCATGGCTAATGTTTTTTGTTTGTTTGTTTTCCTATTTAAGGACAAAAATCACTAAAATTCAGGGCTTGAACATGATATTGGGAAAAAGAAACAAAACTTCAAGTCCACATTTATACAGTGCTGTATTCTGTACAGTGAGAAATGATAATCTCTCAGCAGGATATACATTTCCAACACTGGAACATCAACCATTTTAGAAACATTACTTGCATGCTGTGTTTGGCTTGCTGTCTCCCACCTTCTATTTTTTAAATGGTATCAAAACTCAGAGTATAACCACTCCAATTTCTTTCACAGCTGCTTCACTGAGTGAGAAAAATGGCCGGAGATTAAACAGAATGAAGCACCTGGAGTAAATGCAAAGTGTGACTAGCCACTACTGCTATATGACATTGCTGTGCAAAGCATGATAAGGACAGGGTTTTTTTAAAATCTCAATGAATGGGAGTCTTTAGACAGCAACATCTCTTGGAGAGGACATTATACATATACCTGCTACAACAACTTCATTGGTTTGCATAAATTATGCCTATGTTTTCTAGATAGCAAAAGTGGGGGGGAGTCTTAAGAGTCACCCTGTATTTTCTGTTGGCCAAAATATACTATGACCTTATTTTAAATTAAATATGGTTACATTAAAACTGAGATTATTTTAACTTTAATAGTGCATTGCGTGACAAACAAGTAGACACAAAGACAGTTTTTTTTCTCCCATGCCATCAGTCTGCTAAATACCTAATTCCCACAGCATCATTTTATGCCTAAGGATATTTAGCTATGTAGAAAGGCTGCATTACTATTATGTTCCTCATCCTTCCTGCTACCTTCTCCTACTGGTATCTTATGATTATACCACTATCTTATTTGTATATACACTGATGCACCAGAGATAAATTTCTTGTGTGTCCAATCACATTTGGCCAATAAAGAATATTTTATTTTATATTCTACATAATTAGAACTAAAATACAATTGTATGGGCAGTTTTCCAGGAATTAGGATTATTTAATTTGGTTAGACAAGATTAAGCATTAATGTGTACATGTTAAATATTAGCCACTGAATATTTGTTAGCCCAATGTCTAGCAATATATTGTATTTATTTATTTGGTGCTAACAAATCAAAACCAGAATCAGTTTTTGACTCTTAGTGACTATCTTGGCCATTTGAGATTTCATAAGTGGTTTGCCATTGCCTCCTTTCCAGGGCTGAGAAAGAGTGACGGGGCCAAAATCAACTAGTTGGCTTTGTGCTGAGGGAGGAACTTGAATTCAGAGTCTCCCAGTTTCCAGTCTGATGTTTTAACCACTACAACACACTGGGTCTCTAGAAATGGTTTACATTTAAATAAATGAATTTTTATTATATATATTACAATGTACAGTCAAATAAACTTGACTGTAAAAAATATGATTTCTGTAATCATGATTTCTGTAATCATAAATTTCTGTAAGTAATTTCTGTAATTTCTGTTTAATTTCTGTAAATCTGGAAGAATGCCCTACCTGATTCAGTTGTCTCAGCCACAAAATTTCAGTTTTAGTCACAAAATGACTTCTGCAGATCTTACTTCATACTTAAGTGGTCAGTAGAGAGGGTGTGCATAAGTGCACTAATAGCAATAGCAGTTAGACTTATATACCGCTTCATAGGGCTTTCAGCCCTCTCTAAGCGGTTTACAGAGTCAGCATATCGCCCCCACAGTCTGGGTCCTCATTTCACCCACCTCGGAAGGATGGCAGGCTGAGTCAACCTTGAGCCGGTGAGATTAGAACCGCTGAACTGCAGATAACAGTCAGCTGAAGTGGCCTGCAGTACTGCACCCTAACCACTGCGCCACCTCAGCTCTAATGTGCCTATCATCCCTGTCATTGTATTTTTATTGTCTTATTCTTGTTATCATTTTTGTTTGACAAATTCCAATAAAATAAATAAATAAAAGGACCTGTGGCCTGAACCTCTATACCTGTGACTATTTTTAATACTGAAAGAAATATAATGAAACTCAAAATTCATTTTTGTTGTGTTCTTTTCCCGTTGCAGAAAATTATTGAAATCTAGAAAGTCTTTCTTAAAAAAATGCATACTTATATGATGACCTCATTTCACTTTCAAGCTGCTTTTTCAAAAGGTAAAATACTACAGAAATCTGTTTCCATTTCAAACAGCATTTGTGAGGTTAACTTTTAGGGACAGTCAAGACACAAAAAGAACAAAATTAACTTTTTTGTTTCATGAACTTCCATCACATTATACTGTAGATTACAATCCTGCTAGGCGCTAATGTCAGAGATTCTATTAAAAACCATTCATCAAGTTTGAACCGTTGATAATTCAACCAAAGTGGCACTGAACTGCAGCCTCACACAGCTTGCACCTGGCTTACAAAAGAATATGTGTGTACATTGTAAAGGGAAAAAGTCTTTAATAGGTTCAGTCATCATCATTTATATGCTTTTACGTTATTATTTTCTTTTTTTAAGCACTTTAAGACAAGGAATAAAAGCTGCAGGTCTATTTAGAATGCATGCAGAGATCTATAATGGATATCTGCCACCAATTCAACCAAATCATTGAATTTGCTTAAATGAACAACTATTCTGCGGTGCCAAAGATTACAGTTCATTCTAATAAGCCATTCACAAACTTTAGAGCCCCAAGCATCATAATTCATCTGAAAAAGTTCACTATTAACTACAACCTTCTGCTGATATATAACTTTGTCAGCAAACCTGCATTAATAAAATTGAAAATAATTTGGAAATTTAGGGAGAGCAGGGGGATACAATCTATTTCGTAGAAGAGGATATGGGGGAAACATTTTTCAAATAGATCATACATGGCAGTTTACATTTCATGTGACATTGCAGCTACTTTTTATTTTATTTTTTATACAAAGAGTTAAACCCTTCCCAAAGATGTTGATGTTATCTAGTTTCAAACATAATTTAAAATAAATGTACTTGTATATTTGAATATAGACACTGTACCCTGGTTTTCTGAGCTTGTGACTCATATCCCACAAGGTCAGACAGAAGTACCAAACAATCAGGGGTGGGCTACTATGGGTTCACCTGGGTTTGGAAAAAACCCTAGCTAATGTTATGGCCAGTTCGGACAGCCTCCAAATCCCACCGCTGGGTGGCCCTGTCTACACCACCCTCTCCTCCCAGGAGTCTCCACTCAGACCATTTTGGATGTGAGGTAAATGCAGGGCCCGCACAGAGGCTCGGGGAGGGGGAAAAACGGGCCTCCCAAAGGCCTCCAGAGCCCATAGTTTTCACCCTCCCAGAGGCTTGAAGAAAGCCTCCGGAGCCTAGGGAAGGCAAAAATGGTGGAGGAGGTCAATTAGGCAATGCCCAGCATGGCCACGCCCACCCAACAAGCAGGCACAGAACCCATTGCTGAAATTTTTGAAGGCCACCCCTACACACAATGTCAGAGATTGCCTTTTACACTTCATTATTTTCTCTAATAACGAAGACCAGACATGTGAGATCTAGCAACCTGAAAATAAATGATTAGTGTACTTGGTTGTCAATAAACAATATTTCTTTACATTCTCTCTCTCTCTCTCTCTCTCTCTCTCTCTCTCTCTCTCTCTCTCTCTCTCTCTCTCTCTCTCTGTGTGTGTGTGTGTGTGTGTTTAGATACATACATACAAACAAACACAAGCACCAATATGCACAAAACTGCTTCAAGAAGCCTGAAAAAAATGTATGTTGCTGCTGAAACAAATCTCATCCTTATCTTGAAAAAAGAGCAACTGAATCTGTTGGAAGGTATCTAATCTTTAGATAGAAGATGCTTACCAGGATATGTTTTGGGCATCATTTGACGTTTAGGATGCATCCAAATCTTTTCTATCTGAAAGTTATGCAACACTTTTTCCCCATTCACCGCTTTTATATTTCCTTTAGAATATTTATGCTTTGTTTGGATTAAGCCCTTGAAATACTTGCCACATACATTGCCAATTTCAATCACACTTCAGATGTGAAACCGTTTCCTTGGATTTTAATGGAAGGGAGAATTGGGTGTCACTGATATGACTAATATCAAGCAGGTGTTGATCCAAAAAAAGCAAATCCTGCACTTGAGGGAAAAAGCTAGGAAGAGATATAAATAGATAGATAGATAGATAGATAGATAGATAGATAGATAGATAGATAGACAGACAGACAGACAGACAGACAGACAGACAGACAGACAGACAGACGTCTGATGTGTGTTCACAACAGACACATACACACAGACATATACACACACAAATATACACATACACATACATACACACACAGGCACATCAAATGAAAAGCAAGAAAGTCTTCTGGCAAAATACTGATACAAAACTTGACAAAAAAATCTTATTTCTTTCAGTAATAAAGTGCAAGAGAACGCACAGCTAGAGAAGACTTTAAAATGTAAGGTATCAAAATCCTCAATGATTTTTTTAAAAAAAAGACTTCTAGAAAATCATGGGTCTTAAAAAAGAGAGAAATAATGCACCACAAGCTCAACATTTGCAGCTACAGCTGCATTCTACTTCAAGAATAAAGTTGGTTAAAAAGCTTAATTTGAGAAATCAGCAAATGCAGTGATAAAAGTAAAAAACCATAAACCTACAAATAACACAAGCTTTGAAACCACATATGATATCTATTCAGTCACTCTCTATACAGTTACCTGCAGACAACATTCTACCTGTCACTCCATTCTGTTTTAAAATCTCCTTTAAGCTAAACTCAGCTCCTAATAACTTCACTAGCTTTATCTATGCAGTTCAATACAACTCTGCTATTCCCTGGATGTCTCCCGTACAAATCCTTACCAGACCTCACCTGCTTAGTTTCCAAGTTCAGACAAGTTATCTACTGATGCATGGCCACTGAATCTAATTTCCCTGAAAAATCCAACAACTTGACTCTTCTGAATCCCACTAGATAATGATCAGCCAAAAACCACATTACTATCCACCTAGCAGAAAACCCAATAAAATATGCATTGCTGAATAAGTGTGTCCACATATAATGAGGACAAAGGAAGATTCTAAATAGTGTGAGAGCGGGTTATTTGAAAGACCCTTTTTTCATCAAGGGTATATGCCCATCCCATCTAGTCAGATACAGTTAGCACATATCAGGTCCTTCCCTTATCTAGTGGGATCTAGGAAGTGTTCCTTCTCCATAGCAGTCCCTGCTGTGTGGGTCACTCTTCCCCCAGCAGGTGTTAGATCTTGGAAGTTTGACTGTTTCCACAAGCATCAGGGTAGAATAAAGATGGTGCCCAGGATGATGCTATGTTGACATGTTGGAGAAGTTTGTCCTGGACACAATGAGGTTTTCCTATGATAATTTGGAGTTAGGGGTTCTTTTTTTCTTTGCTCCATTGTCTTGGGGACTGCCCAGGATTGTGGCTATACAAAATCTATTTTTAAATAAAATAAAATAAAGATCATAAACATCTAAGAAAGACAAAGAGAACCTAGAGGCAACATGATAGCACTCTTTAATACTTGATAGAATTTCAAACAGAGGAAGGTTATGATCTGTTCTTATTCCATAATTCAGGACATAGAGTAATTGAGCCGAGGTGGCGCAGTGGCTAGAGTGCAGTACTGCAGGCCATTTCAGCTGACTGCTAAGCTGCAGTTCGGCGGTTCAAATCTCACCGGCTCAAAGGTTGACTCAGCCTTCCATCCTTCCGAGGTGGGTAAAATGAGGACCCAGACTGTGGGGGCAATATGCTGACTCTGTAAACCGCTTAGAGAGGGCTGAAAGCCCTATGAAGCGGTATATAAGTCTAACTGCTATAGCTATGCTATTTCAGAAAGCATATTCAATTCTGTGTTAGGAGGGGAAAAGACTAAATTGTAAGAATAATACAAAGAAAAGCTAGGCTCCATCTCTCTGAGCTGAGTTAATTTGGATTTCTGCACTGAGCAAAACTTTTGATTGCTTAAAGAGCTGTTTCAGGTTTATTATTCATATATCAGAATGGAAGATCCTTGGATAGAATTCCAGTTCAATCCCAAATGCTCATTCCAGATGCAGTGTTAAAAAAAAGGCAATGCAAAGGATTACATGATCAGGGCGAATGAAACACAAATCACCTCTTTGGTCATCTAGCTTTGCTTGCTATTTTATGAAAAATTAGGATGGAGGACACAGGCACTTAAGTTACTGTACATATCAGTGTCTCGTGTAACTAGAATTTTAGGATACCACCAAATGTCAGGTTGCTCATTCCAGATCAATGACACACTAGGCAAAGTGTTTAGATAGTCTGTTGCTTGTCTTTGTAAACCTGGAAAATATTGAAAAGTAACTGTGTTTGTTCATTCTTTTATCATTAAAATTAAATTTGCAGAGATTTCTCAAAGTAACATCCATTCAACATGAACTGCATTTTATATCAATTTGGCTTCCAAATCTTACTCATTCAGTGATGCTGACTACTGCTCAGGGCATGTAATCAAATTTGACTCAAAATAAAATATATATATAAAATACGGTGCAGCTATTAAAACCAGTCACCAACAAAAGGTCAGGGCTTGAGGCAAGACAAAAGGGAAAATTACTCCCCAGTTTTCATACAGATTTATTCCCGATATAAGAAAGCACTATTTATAGTAACAAAAAATATTAAAACTAATATTAAAGCATGTTACAAGCATTCTTAATTTAATTTTCTCTGGCATTTATTATATATAATAAAATACTTAAATGTCAACTGGATTTTTTAAAATGTATTTATAGTTTAATAAAATGTGTAAACTGAATTATTTTGGAACACAATCTATAGACAGTCTGAGGCTAAATTTGATATGGATTTTGTTGTTATTTTCCTTTCTCATTTTGAAGGTAATTTGCTTTTACTTACAAAATATTACTGTAATTAGTATTCACTAAAAGAGAAAAGCAGTCTTTGACATCTGTCTTATATTCAGTTTTTTGTACTTTCTCCTAATTTACATTTATTGGTAGCAAGGTTAACCTTCATATTTATTCATTGCCTCAAAATATAATTAAAATTTATTTTATTGACATTACTTCCTAAACAATTATCTGGTAAGTTACATCTCACATTGACCGACGTCAGGAAAATGAAGAGAATAATCTTAGTATAGATTTTCATATGTACACCAACCTTTAGTGATTAAAGGATTCTTTCTTACAAAATTATAAAAAAATATAAAGTAAACAATGCATTGACTAATGGAAATACAACTGAATCCAAGACTTCTATAGACTTAAATTCAATTTTAAAACAATTTAAACATTTAAAGAGTTGATATACAACTTCCCTTTTCTTTTAAACTTTCCAATATTCTTTATTGTAGTGTCATTCCATTTTGTTTTGTCAAAATTTCATGATCAGATTCTTGGGAAGAAGACATTCAATATATTAAAAAAAAACCTACCAAAATGCTAACTTTATTAAGGCATCTCAGTATTCCCCCAATATCTGATGTTACATGAGCAACAAAGCAGTTGAAGTATAAGTTTTAGCACCTTATCAACTAAATGCTACTAGTTGATGAACAAAGATATAAAGTATTTATAACTACATACTTCACACCTAGTATCAGATTATTGGTTGCTTTGGGGTCCCTTCTAATGAAAGACTTGTTTTACTCCATGCTTCTAGATTTTTATTTGCTCATAAGCAGTTATGTTTCTAATTTTAAAGCTCTCAGATGGCTATCTCCTAGTCTTGCGGAGAGCAGTTGGCTTCACAAAACTGCTTCCCAAATTTGCAGAATGTGTGTTTATTACTGCAATTTACATGATGCTCCATTTCCTGAACTTCTGAATGGCTTATAAAAAATTAATATAACATTAAAAACAAAGATCATGCACTTGAAGTGGAGGTAATATGAATTTTGTTTCCAAATGCTTTTCTAACGAGCCACACTTACCCATTTGTGAAAATAGGAGAGGATGGAAAGGGTGATTCTGGATATCTAGGACTGGCTATTCCAATGGAAGGGCCATGACTGAGAAGCTCAAAACCAGCTAGCCTTTGTCTTGGTGCTGAACCCCACCATGCAGAAGTGCATTCCAACATAAAGCAGCATTCCAACTCAATTTTTTTTCTGAATCAAAGTTACACTCATTCCTATTTATATTTACTTATATTTACGTTTATACTCATAGTCTCCTGGTTTCTAGTCTGATGCTACACTACCCCAAACTCACTCCCTTCCTTTCTCTCTCATTGACCTATCCATTATCTATAAATATACTGAACACCAAATAATGATATTTTTATTGCATATCTTCATCAAGGAATGATACAAAACAATTTAGTTACAAAATTTCATCCATTAGAATTAGCTCATTTGTTTGTTTGTTTGTTTGTTTTATTTATTTATAGGCCGCCCTTTTCCCTGAGGGGACTCAGGGCGGCTTACAATCAAAAAGGAAGGGGAGTGTAGGACAATACGAAAAAAGAAATGTGCACAAAGTAAATTAGACAATAAAACTCAACATTCACTCAGCATTCGGGAGGGGCGAAATAAGATTATCCCCAGGCCTGACGGGTTAGCCAGTTCTTGAGGGCTGTGCGGAAGGCCTGGACGGTGGTGAGGGTACGAATCTCCACGGGGAGATTGTTCCATAGTGTCGGAGCCGCAACAGAGAAGGCTCTCCTCCGAGTAGTCGCCAGTCGGCACTGACTGGCGGATGGAATACGGAGGAGGCCAACTCTATGCGATCTGATGGGACGCAGGGAGGTAATTGGCAGAAGGCGGTCTCTCAAATAGCCAGATCCACTACCATGGAGCGCTTTATAGGTGGTGAGTAGGACCTTGAAGTGCACCCGGAGACCAACAGGTAGCCAGTGCAGCTCACGGAGGATCGGTGTTATGTGGGCGAACCGTGGTGCGCCCACGATCACTCGCGCGGCCGCATTCTGGACTAGCTGTAGTCTTCGGATGCTCTTCAAGCATGCTCTTCGGATGATGTAATACTAATAAAAATAAACAAATTATAACACTAAAACTTAAAAAAAAACAAATATACATATGTAGAAAAATGTCCCTGTGGTATGAGTGAGCATGTTATTTTTCATAAATAAAATCATAATCATCCTAGGATGATTAGGAGATGGGAGAGATGGTCAGACCCTACATTAATCCACTAAAAAAATCAAAAAAGAAAGATCATTAACATAATTTATTTCATCTAAGATTAAAAACATAACCTTGATAAGTGATTGTCCTATCTCAAAAGGAGACATTCTCAACCTTTCTCACTTTTGGCTTTGCATTTCTCTTTGTGGTTATAGCTAGTACTCACTTAGTGACAAGAAACTTCTCAAAAAAGTAGCCACTAAGCAAAATATCATGTGACCACTACAGAGTAATAATATCACTTCCCAATCAGTCATTAACTAAGTCATCACAGGTGAACCGAGACATCTGGTTACTACAATGTGAGATGTTTACTACTTCTCCATTGACTTATATAAATGGTGATCATGTGACCATTGGATGCTGTAAATATATGTGAATACGCACCAGTTTGAGGTGCCCAAATGTCAATTATGTGAACATGATGACACTACAGCAGCCATAAATTTGGTAATAAAGTTACTTTTTCAGGACATCATAACTATAAAATGTTGCTAAGCAAGGTGATCATTAAGCAAGGCTAGCTAATTTAGTATTTATGTAATTCATTTTCTTTAGTGTCTAGAAAGAAATGGGGAATTATCTCTTTAATAATCATAACAAAGACTTTTATATATAATGAGTTCTAGAAAATGAATTTGGGTGCAGTGCTACTTCTTTCTGAAACACATTTAGTGAACATTAGGTAGGCAGACTTCAGGACTGCATCTTTCAAAACTATTAATGAATATTTCATTTTAAAACTGCCTCATTGAAGCCATACCAGAAGTTAAAGTGATTGGCTGTCCCAAGTGACTTTTAATAGAGAAGGATTTTTTTTCTCCTTTCTTTTTACCCCTGATAAAGAACTGTAAAGTATTTCTTCTTGTTTACTGCAGAAAAACTTGTAATATGGTGGTTGTTGAAAGAACATTACTGGTCTAAAATTCTACAATTACAACTGAAGCTACAAGTGTAGACATCAAAGCATACACTGAAAAGGGACAGAATTAATGAAAATCATTATTTAGTTACCATACAGACATTATGACATATAGGCAGAAAATGGAATTGTCATGCCAAATATAAATATCATGGAAAATCAAGCCAAACGAAAGCTATTCCACTTTCTGAAAGAAAGAAAAAATATCTGGCATTGTGTTTCCTGTTAGTGATTTTGGGGGTGGGGAGGGGAGAGAGACAAGGAAGGCACAGAAATATTAATTAAGATTAAAAACAAGATCTTGAACAGAAGAGAACTGTTAATGGAATGTTAATGATTCTACTGAGATTGTACAATGTACCCTTTGAAAACTTTTCAATAAATCCAATAATTCCTTCCAAACTATGCACATTTTCACTAAAATTCAACCCTCATTAGTTCCAGAATTTGACCTCTGAAGATTTAATACTGTCTAATCAATATTTAATTACATTTTATTTAGAGAGGAAAATTTCCACAGTATTAAATATTAGAAGATATTACACTTTGGGATATTTAAAAGAAATAAATTGCTTTTATAAATTTGCTAACTTATTAAAATAGAACAATACATAAAAGAAGAATCGTAAATAAAATTAATGAGAATTTTTGTAATTTGGGAATCAAGTTTAAGATTAATTAATTAATCTATTAATTTGCTCAAACAAATATATTAAATGAAATTTAGAAATACACACACACACACACACACAGTGTACCTCTTGACATTAAGGAATGGCAAAAAAAAATCTGTGGTTTAAATAAAAGTTTAAATAAATTTATTTGAGGTATTAATAATTCTGACATAAATTAGCACAAAATTCCAGTATGAATGTCAAAATGCAGCGCAATCCTGTGTACAGCTAAATATATAAAATATTAAATGTTTATTAGTAATGCTGGAGGAAGGATATGAAATAAGTGGAATTTCAGCTACATGATTATTAGCTCAAATTCTTCTAAGAAAACCAAGCAAGGCACAATCTATCCTAAGCTGACCCAACAAAAATAAAAGATATTTTTAAGAAGAATAAAGCTGGGAAAATAATCACCATCATGAGCACTCTCATACATACATATGTAGAAAGAAAGCTGTTAAATGGTTTATTCCACTGGCAGACCCTGTGTTGCTAGCTGGAAATTAATATCATGACAGGTTGAGGAGAAAGGGAAAATATTGACAGCTGTAGAATCAGTTGGAGATTGGAATTCATACGCTGTTTATTTGTGAGCTCTTTCTGTATTCACTCAAAAAGTCTGTTCAATTCTGAAGCAATTATCAAGTATGTTGTCCACGAAGTGCTGTCTTTTCCAGGTTTATACTTTAAGATCCTAGAATACTGGTTGTTATATGGAGATATCACTCGAGATGCCCACAATAACCTTCTGACTTACAGAATAATCTGCACCTCAGGGATATGGATGGTTATTGGCCTTCAGGAACGTGGTGAACACCTTGCTTTTCCATCAGGGACTGGGACCAGGATGTTGATGGAACTAGCAATGGATTAGTGCAAGTTTTATTGTGGGCCCAACTTTGTTTATTGTTATTGTTTATTTGTTTATTGTTCTAAGTGGTCTTTTTTTTTTAGTGTATTGAATGAACGTTTTTATTTTGTTCCTTCTGGTAGATGGATGGCTACTTAAATTACCTTTGTACTTAAATACATAAACAAATAATAAGCAAAGCAGTGAAAAATAGAAAGAAAAAGAATTATAGACAAACAGCCGCCAAGGTGGATGGATTCAATTACAATAGAAATCAATGTATCACCGAGAGGTCTAAAAGGCCAAATTGAAAACAGTTCATTCCTGAGAAAAAGTCTATCTCTTGAGTTACTAAGAACCCATCCCCCTTTCTCTGTCCCTCTCTGTCTCCGTTTCTCTGTATTATATCTACATCAGTTTTTGGGGGAAGATAAATGTAGGATTAGCTTCCCCCCTCAACCAATCATACTCATTGCTAAGCTTAAATCTGAGGATATCACCCAAAATAAATAGTTTATTTATTTTATGAAATAACTACTCTGCTCTGCTCTAAGACTTTCTGGGATGGAAACAAATAATTATACATGACTTCAATTAGTCAACGTTAGCAGTTAATACCTATTGACTTTCAGTTAAAATAAGGAGGCTGGGATATTTCTTAAAGCCTGAAAATTATACTGCTTGAACTACTATACTGAAAATTATATTACTTGTTTAACATAATCTGCCCAATACAAGTTGTTTACTATTTTACTAAAATACAAAAAAAAATGCTTATCAAGTATTGTTCACTCTAGGTGTTAACTTATTATGCTTTGGTATGTTTTCAATCGAGTTAGGTCCTGCCAATTAAGATCAGTCACTATACAAAAACTTTACATTAAAACAGTCTGTGGCAATTAATTCCTAAATATTTAATATTAATTCCTAAATATTTTTAAAGCTACTTTTAAAAGACAAAGTCAATAGTTCAGTAACAGCATCATAAGAAGTGACCAACGGTAGGAATATATAGAATTTTCAACTTCATTAAATAATGTAATTAATTTCTTACTCAATCAGTTCACACTCTAGAATGGGAATGGATGAGAGAGAGCAACTGGTTGGAAGTATTAGTAATCATTCTAATGATTATTTCCCAACTGTTTTCATCATGTTCGTTTTATTTATTTTTCTCATGAACCCAAAAGAAAACTTTAATCAACTTCATTCATTCCTAAAATCATCCACTAGATTACGTACCATTTTCTGACTACAAAACAGACCAAAGTATAAGACGCACCATGATTATGAAGAGATATTTTTTAAAAAAGTTTTTTGCACTCTGCATGGCTCCCAAACCCACTGCACGCTTCATTTTATGCAAAAAAGGGGGGCATGTAAAGCTTTGGAAGGCTTGTAGAGTGCTCCTGGGGATTTTTTTTGGGGGGGACAAGCAAAACCAGCACATTTATTGCTCGTTTTTGCCCTCCTCAGCTCCCAGGAGCACTTTGCAAGCCTCCCAAACCCTCTGCATGTCCATTTTTGCAAAGGGGGCAGGGTTTCTGTAGGCCAAAAATACTGTATTCAGTGTATAAGATGCACCCAGATTTTCACACTCTTTTTTGAGGGAAAAAGGTGTATCTTACACTCCAAAAAATACAGTACTTGATTACTTGTTTAGAATGGCTACCAAAAAAAAAAAGACTACTGTGAGTGCTGGCACTACTGTTTATTCATTTTGAAAGCAGAGGTGGTCACCAAGGTCATAGGTGTTTGGTGAAGTTGTTTCAACACAACAGTCACAATCTAAAGAGTGGACATACAATGCAACTATGCCTATGTCAAAAAGTGTTCTGAATTGGTGTCACCACAAGGCATATACCTGTTGATGAATGCGATGAAGCATCAGCACTCTCTAAGTTAGGGAGCCCAGTTTGTCCAAAACAGCACAAGCAACTGGAAGCAAACCTGGGATTTAATTATATAAGGAATGAAGCAATGACACACGCACACGCACACACACACACACACACACACACACATTTAAAGTCACAACCCCTGGTATGCCCAAATATGGGAGGAAGATCACTACTTCCATTCTTTATCAGCAGAAATATAACGTGTGTGTGTGTGTGTGTGTGTGTGTGTGTGTGTGTGTGTGTGTTATTTGTGCTGATAAATATATATATTTATATCCCAGGATAATGTTACAGGATCCAGAGTGAGTTGGTCACCAGGACCAAAGGTTAATTTCTTCTAACCTTTTGGACTCATGCTGGAGCCATCCTCAGAGAATTCCAAAATGTGTCCATAATCAATGATGGTTTGCAAAGCTGGATAATGTAGAAGTGTAGTTCACAGTCCATAGTTTATTGGATTTTATTTTATTTTCCTTATCTAATTTCCTTAACTTAGTATTTATTATTCCTTTTCTTGGTGTTCGATAAAATTGCTTAGTCTGAAATGGAATAGCGTAATGAATATGTATGTATATAATTGACAAAATACACTTAGAAAATTGCATTTTTATACATATGTACTTGGATTATTTCCATATTGCAAGCATCCCTAAAGTGATATTTTACTTTCTGATATTTAAACGTTTCTGCTAATTATATTCCATTTATTTCATGTGACACCCTGTTTCCCCAAAAATAAGACCTGTCTGGATAATAGGCCCAATTGGGCTTCTGAGCACATGCATTAAAATAAGCCCTCCCTGAAAATATTGCAACACAGCAGCAGCCATGGGGTGACCACGTTTGCTGCCACCTGCACCTCAAAAATAAGACCTCCCCGAAAATAAGGCCAACTGCTTATTTCAAGGATCAAAAGAAACACTGTACATTTTATGTACATTTTATACAGGTTAATATGGGAAATTAAAGTCAAGCAGGATGTGGAACCATAGTCTCTTATCTAGCAGGTGCAGAATTGTAAATGCCAATCATTGGTGAGACAATATCTTTACCAAACACAAAACCAAGGGAAGTTTCTTTGCCTCAGAATAAATTAATAATTAATTTTAAGACATGAGTGGGCCCTATGGACTCTGAAAAACCTAACATAATAATTTCAATATTAATACCTTACCCCCTCATCCTATATTTTTATAGGGCAGGGATAGCATCACTCATTGCTTATAATAATCAAGATAGCTCCACTGTATAACTGCATAATGGGAAGAAAGTAATGGTATAACACTTTTAAGTTTTTGGCCAAAAAACATTTGTCTCTAATATTAGAATGTGTTTGTTATGGTTATACTGTCTCTTTTAACCTAGCTGTAATGTATGTAGCCATAAAAAAAATGCTCGCAATAAGCAGACTTCATAGCAATCAATCACACATGAGACCCATTCATTTTCCCATATAGATTACTTTGTCAGTATGGAAAAGATGATCCTGTAAATATCAAATGTACAGGGCTGCAATGTATTAGTCCCATAAGTCCATTATCTCTAAATTGGCTCTCCTTGATATGATATCAGAGCCTCAACAAATCAAGATTAGCAGTTCTCTAATTATGTGGGAATTTGAGTCCAATGTTCTACAAGAATACAGTAGTCTAAAAATATTCACACTGATTAGTGAAGAAAAATTAAAGTTGAAAGAATTATTGTTACCACTTTTCAGAATTAAAGCAAGGAGGTGGTACTGCACAGATCTAATCAGAATGAGAAGCACTGCATCTATTAGAAACCTTTCCCCTTCAATGGTGGGAGTGTGCTCTTTTATGGAATCATTTAAATATCATGGAAGTACTGATCTTGTCTATCCCAAACCCCCATTCAGTCATTTCAGTACTGGCAAGCTGGTGTGAGATTCTTACAGTACCAGGCAGCAACTATCCTACTATTATGTTTTTGTTCAAATTGAATTTCCTGTTCCTTAGGAGAATGGCAGAAGAAGAACATCATGGCTTCAAAACCTACGGGACTGGTTTGGATAAAACTCAGCAGAACTTTTTCATGCAGCTATTGACAAAAATAGGATTGTCAACGTCCAATGATGGATATGGCAGCAGCAGCAGCAGCAGCAGCAGCAGCAGGAGGAGGAGGAGGAGGAGGAGGAGGAGGAGGAGGAGGAGGAGGAGGAGGAGGAGGAGGAGAAGGAGAAGGAGAAGGAGAAGGAGAAGGAGAAGGAGAAAGAAAAGGCAAAGGAGAAGGAGAATGGCTCCATCATAGTTTACAAATGTCAACACTGTCGTATTATGGCTAACAATGCTAATAAACAGCAGTGACAAAATGGAGCATTACATTCAAGTGAATTATTGTAATACTGTTAGTAAGAAGCAAAGAGCAGGCTCCAAAATAGCATCCCAAACTGACCTTTAAGAATAGAGACTTAGTTGAATGGCAAAAAGGAAACTTTCCTAATTTTGCTACTGTCCATCTATAGTAGACTATTTTAGGCTAAAACAGAAGATACTTTGAGGGAAACATAAATTAAGGACTTCTTGGTATGTACTACCAATGCTTCTATTTTTGCCTGACATAGTATATGTGTTATTCCTGTTATGAGGAAAAAAAAGGTTAACGGACCTATAAAAACCTTCCAAGAAATGACACTTTTTTGTTTCTTCCTCCCAAATTTCCCAAGTTGAAGCAAGCAACACCAGATACTGAAAATCACATGAATTTGCACCACAGTGTGTGTGTGTGTGTGTGTGTGTGTGTGTAGAGAGAGAGGTGGGGAGGGAGGGAGGGAGGGAGAGAGAGAGAGAGAGAGAATACACATACACATGTCTGTGTATTATTTTAATTATCTGACCTCACATTGTTCCAAAAAATAGAAGTGTAGTACACTTTAATATGTATTTGGGAAAAGCTGCACAACATTTCCTTAGAGGAGAATAGCCTTTATATTTCAGACGCTTCAGAGGAATACAGGAAAATGTCTGAAATTTCTGTTTATGAACTCAAGAACCAATTACTTGATTTGGTCAGATGCCATGCTAAAGATGGTAGTTTGGGAAAAAAAACTAGTTTATGCCTTTTAAGTGGTGAAGAGACAAATCTGCATCCCTGAGATAAAATGTTCAGGCATTCAGAAATCCTGCCTCCTGCCAATAACAGTCACATGACCTGGCCTTCCGGGATGGTAATGGCATGTTATGCATGGTCATCTGCAGGGAGATATTCTATAGGCAAAGGCACATAAGGTTTCCTTTGGCAGATACCATGAGAGCAATGTGGATAGACAAATTACCCAGAACACACATTCTGAACAATCTGAATATTTTAAAACACCTGTAAGTATATACAATTAGATTTCTTGGACTCTTTAATTAGCAATTGGGCTCAATATAGAAGGAAGAGTTTGTTCTCTTACAGTTGTACCAAATTAAATGGAGTCTCTATTGTGATTTCAGTATTCTTTAGCTAAAACTATGGCAGATGGGAAAATCTAAAGGAAAATTAAAGAATCAAAGAATTGAAAAGGCTATGAGGCACAGACACATACCCCAATTCCCTGTTCAGTGCAGGATTTCAAACTGCAGTATCAACTCTCTTCTTCAAAGAATTTATTAAATGAAATCCATTAATCCCTAAGTAATTGGTTTCATCACTGAACTGCCCTTGTTATCTACTAAGATTTAACTAGATTCTCATGTAATTTAAGACTTTATGTCCTACAATCTACATTAATACAAAAAAGGTCATGTCTTGTTTTAATTTCCACATACAAAATGAACAATAAATGCCTATTTTCCTCAAAGTATCAATTCAATTGCATATTTATTGCACATTTTTAAATATTTCAAGTAGCATTACAACTTTCTGCAGATCAGATCATTATGAAATGGAACTTCATACTGAGTTCTTCAAGCACACCAAACTAGACTGAGACAAATAAAAGAAGCAATCAAGTGTAATCAAGAAAAGGCAGAAATGAAAAGGAGTTCTCACCAATATAATTTCTCTCCCAAGATTTTTAAAAGTATTTAAAAGGTTCATCATTATTTTATCATAAACTTTCTCCCAGACAAGCATTAAAGAAGTTGGAGTACAGAGAAGAAATTTGTTCCCATCTTGTCCAATATCTGAAATTTCGTGTGAAATGTTTATTAAAAATTTAATACTAGTTTGTAAAGGAAAGGGCTATATATTTTTCATTTTAGTCAGTTAATTTGAGGCAAAGGAAACGGTAACTCAAAAACAAAAATAGTATACCCTTTTAGTCTGTCTATTGCACAGTGTGTGTGTGTGTGTGTGTGTGTGTGTGTAATGTCTTAATCAAGGAGTGGTAAAATGTTATTACAAATAAATGTTATTGAACCTATCTATGTAAACAGCAAAGCTTAGCTAAAGCTGCTTGAAATTTGCACATCTTTGGATTGTTAAACCAAATCTGAACTTCCAAACACAAACTATCTTGTTACTCATTTGCTGGTCAATTATCAAAATAAAGTGACAATTGTTTCTCATTAATGAAAAAAAAGCACTTATGAAGTCAAGCTTTTTCTCTTAAAGTTTTTTCCTGACGAAAAGATCTTTAAGAATATGTGTAAGATTTTTCTACTGCCTCATTTAATTTTCCAAAATATATTAAAAGGCCTGTTACCTGTTCTTCTTTCTCAAGTTTATCCTGGCATTTATAAAGATATGAAAAATTTGTCCCTTAGGTGAGCTGTGACTGTTATAGCCTTCCAGTGTCATTTTCAGCACTGATCTCTCCCCCCCCCATGCAAATACTGCCATAGGTTTTATGACAAATTGTCCCTAAAAGGGCATGAAACACTTCTCTGAAGAAATGTCATTCAAGAATCTGGCAGCATTCGAGACCATTGCAATGGTCTTAAGCACCTTTATCAGCTTCTCTCAAGGCAGGAAGTCAAATACACTACTTACTGTCTTACTTTGAGAAGCAATTTGCAACAGCAGACAGTTAATCATTCAGTAAAAAAAACTTTTCTTCTTATGTGTGACATTTCTTTTTGATGTAGGAACAGAAGAAAAAGGATTCCTCCTCCCATCCTTAAGCATCTCAGGCTTTAAAACAGCTTATCCTCATTTTAATATACTTTTTTTCCAACCTGATGCCTTCTAAGTATGCTAGATTACAACACTCAATTCTCAATTACTCTGCAGGCTGACAACTATGGGCCTTGTTATTCAACATGTACTGTACATTCTAACAGACAACTGAGGCAGCTAAATAAAATTAATTTCTTCTTCTGTGTCCTGAATTCCATTCTATATACAATATAGAGTTAATACTTGAATTTACAACTGCAAAATTTCTATTGCTAAGTAAGACCGCTGCTTGACAAGTGAGTTTTGTCCCATTTTATGACATTTTGCCACAGCTGTTAAGCGAATAACTGCAGTTGTTAAGTTAGTAACATAGTTGTTAAATAAATCAGGCTTCCCCATTGACTTTGCTTGTCAAAAGGTTGCAAACATGATCACATGACCCCAGGACAGTGTAACCATCATAAATACATGCCAGTGGCCAAGTGTCCCAATTTTGCTCACCCAACCATGGGAATGTTGCAACAGTGTAAGAAACGGTCATAAGTAACATTTTTTCAGTGCTGTTATAATTTGGAACGGTCACTGAACGAATGGTTGTAAGTTAAGGAATACCTCTAATGGCTAACTTGAAGCCTACCTGTAACCTTAATGGCTTCTGTGATGCCTTTTCTATCCTTAGATAATATAAATAGAGTGTCAACTTGCAAAGCATCCCTAGCCTACTCCATTGGAGAATGTGATTTATGACATACCCTGGGGGGGGGGTGTAGGAGGGAAACAGGGTCATAATTGGGACATAAATTACATGGCATCAGAGATGGCTTCACTTGGGCATGTGCCAACATGTTGCTCCTAATAAATAACTGGCTTTCTTTTGAAGTTTGGCTTGAGACTCATGATCCTTCGGAACCCTGACATAGAGCCTGATAGCAACTTCCATCAATGGCAATAGAAAAAATATACTGTTCTGTTTAATAGCAGAAAGAACGATAATCTTGGTCAGTACAGTGGTAAAGAAATCCCTCCATGCATATTCAGGTCAAGTTGAACTTCTGGTGACTGCATTCAAGCAGTTTTATCAGCAACGATGTGCAGGTCATTTTCTATTGATTGTTCCACCATGTCTTTTTCAGCACTCTAGCCTAGCCAAGTACCCTTGAATATACTCAAGGGATCCCTTATCCCAAATAGTGTAAGGGCTGGTCTTGCTTGACTTCTGAGATTGGAGAAGCTAAATGTTATCACCTCATTTAAAGGTTTTAAGCAAAAATATAATTTTTCCATATAGTAAATTGAAATGCTTGAGATGCATTTTGCAAAATGTTTTATGTAATGAAATAAAAGTCTAATGAAAAGTGTTCTGAAATCTGACCTCATCTTTTTTTTCAATTCACTACATCTTTTATAACATTAATTTGTTAAATGCAGTATAATATGTAGTAACAGCAAGTAAAAATAGATCACTTACTTATTACAGAGCAAATAAAATGGCTTATGCAACTTTGTGGATGCATCTATTACTTACAAGGCTACAGTTCAACTTATGACTCACTTTTAAATATAAGGTAAGCACAGTTCCTACTACAAATAAGCCACAAATCTTACATTAAATTCAGGAAATTTTATGAAAGAAAAGTTTCCTGATACTCTCCATCCCCCAAGGCACGAGGGGGGGGGGAATGAAAAACAGTCCGTAAAATAATTTATTTGAATATCTGAACTAGAAAATTCATGGTATGCTTCCTCTTCTAAAATGAAATTCCTAATACTATCTGAAAAGCTAATCTTAAATATTGGGGAGCTTTGAAAGATAGTGTAGAATGTAGCATAGTGAATTAGTAACAGGTAAGTTATAAGAAATGTAAGTTAAAATGTCTTCACTTTTCCAATACATCTCTGGCATTCGCTTCTTGTTTCCCAAAGTTTCAAAAAAGTCAACAAACAGTTATTATCATCACAATTCTATGCCTGGAATTACAACTATGAACAGTGTAATGTGTTTATTAATTGACTGCAAAGTTTATGAAGACCATAAGTTAAACTGATTTTAAAGAATCTGGATTGCATAATGAGATGTATTGTCAATTATATACAGTATATGACATCTTGTTTATATTATATTTAAGTTCTTAAAAATAGTTTCTGAGATGAAATTCCCATGACTAGTCAGCAAGCATCACTTACAGCAATGAAAATAAATAATTCAACTAATAAGTCAAAGTTGACATTAATATTCAGCATGGCCAACATTCTGAATGACTTCTGCTCAGGAGTTGCGCTGCCAATTTATTAATTAGGGTCTCTTTAGTCCTATTGGCAGGAACAGAAGAACAAAGACATCCTCTCACTTTCTTCTTCTTGTTGAACCAAGTTCTTCAAAAGATTAAAAAAACTTTAATTAATGACACCAGGTAACAATCTGTGAACCTATACTCTCTCAGGATTCCCTCAAATGTTCTCCATCTGGCATCTCTTAGAAAGAATGGAGCTATATCTCTTCTTCATCTAAGTTCCTTTGCTCCTGTGGACTCAACCATGCAGATCGTTTCTTGTTCCTCTCCACATTGTTTCGTTACCCTCCAAGATAACAATATAAGAACACCTCAAGATGTTATTTTTAAATGCGAATTTTTGATAATCCTTAAAAACTTGACAATATTTCTTTAAATCTTCTCCACCACCCTTCTATTTATTTCTGCCTCAAGGTATCCTTCCACCAGCAGAAATTGGTTATTTATCTATCTCGTACGTTCAGACTATATTTGCAACTTCTCTCTATATACAAATCATGCACATCAGGCTATAATCCTGATAAAGTTGCAGCAAAGAAACATATGTTTATCATAGTAACAACATATGTTATGTTATGACAATGTAAACCAAGTTTGTACCAATTAAAATCTTTAAATATTGATGTCATATTTACATTTGCCCAGCTATAGCATACCTGCCAATTAAAAAAATAATAATAATATTATGGGTTTCAGACTGCCAAATAAAAGGATATCAATGAATAATATAAATTGTTTTGTTTCACTTGCAACACAAAGGAAATTTTGCCAGTGATCTGACCAGCTGATTTATTATAACAAGATAACAGTATATCCCAAATATTACAACAAAGGCACAGATATTACAATTTAAGAAATACATCTATTTTTAAAGAGGGATCCAGTTACAGGATATTAATATGAGAGTTGTGCTTATTTTAAAATATAGTAGAAAATAAGATGTATATATGTATATATGTATATATGTATATATGTATATATGTATATATGTATATATGTATATATGTATATATGTATATATGTATATATGTATATATGTATATATGTATATATGTATATATGTATATATGTATATATGTATATATGTATATATGTATATATGTATATATGTATATATGTATATATGTATATATGTATATATGTATATATGTATATATGTATATATTGATTTCATAAGCTACAAGGTTGTTACATTTTCACTATTTTAGGATTTCATATATATATATATATATATATATATATATATATATATATATATATATATATATATATATATATATATATATATATATATATATATATATATATATATATATATATATATATATATGGAGGAAATATATATATATTTAACCAAAGGTTTTGTAAGTCTGGGAAAGACTCCTGTTAAATCCTGTAAACCAAAGTTTTAAAATAAATTTGCTGAAAAGTAAAACAAGACAGCAGATAAAGAAAGCATCATGAAAGAATCACAGAGGGCTAGACATTTCTTTCTTTCTGTCACAATGAAGCAATAACTCAAGGATACCACATCATTGAAAGCTCACTTCAGGAAGTTTAAAGCCAATTTATAACAACATATTGAATATCTGTGTGACAGAATAGAGCAAATAAGCAGGATGACTGTTGTTCTGTAAATACTGAATAACCTAGAAATTATTGGTAGAAAAGTAAAATAAAATAAAACAACTATTATCCACCATACCAAAGGGAAAAACTATCTAGAGGCTATCTACTACTGCTATGTATTTTTGGCAGTGTGCTATGAAACTTACCATGAATAACACAATAACAAAATAACAGAGTTGGAATGGACTTTGGAAGCTGTCCAGTTTCTTCTTAAAATCCGCCAAAGATGGAGCACCCACAACTTCAGGAGGCAAGCCATTCCACTGTTTAATTGTTCTCACTGTTAGACATTTCTTCTTACTTCTAGGTTGCTTCTCTTCTTGATTAGTTTCCATCCATTGTGTCTTTTCTTGTCTTCTGGTGTTTTGTTAAAATAGGTTGATCCCCTATTCTTTGTGGCAGCATCTCAAATCTATCACTGCTACCATGTCACCCCCTAGTCCTTCTTTTCACTAGACTAGACTAGACAAACCCAATTCCTTCACCTCTTCTTCATATATTTTAGCCTCCAGCCCCCTTAATCATCTTTGTTGCTCTTTTCTGCACTATTTCCACTATTTTATATGATCTTGATTGTATCCCTCTGTTAATGCAACCTTGGCTTTTTTTGGTCGCTGCTGCATACTGCTGGCTTATATTTAAGTGATTGTCCACTAGGACTCCAAAATCCCTTTCACACTTATTGCTATTTAGTTATGTTTACCTGATCTGCACCTGCGTATTTGGTTTTTCTTGCCTAAGTGTAAAATCTTTCCTTTCTCTCCAATTAATTTCATTTTGTTAGATAGGGCCCAGTCGGTCAAGATCCATTGGGATTTTGAGCCTATCTTCTGGAGTATTGGCTATTCCTGCCAGTTTAGTGTTATTTTAGTGAAGAGGATTACTCCTGAAGAAGTTGAAATTGTGTCCCATAGTTCAGAAATATCAAATATGAAGACTAGCAACACTGATTGAAGCATGAACACATATTTTCAGGGTTTGAACACACTGAAACAACCCTTCATTAAAAGCACTGCTGGTACATTTTTTAAAGCATTTTAATCTTGAAAACTGATGAGTATATGGAACAAAAAAAATAGAATAATCTGCCCAATGCATTTTAAAAATTTTGGAATGTGGAATGTATCAAGACCATGAAAAATCACTTCTATTTAAAAATAGAGCTAACCTGTAACGTAGGTTCAAATCTTTGGGATCAATGAAATGATCCTTGAAGCGTAGATTAAAAAAAACTATGCTGATAAATCAAAATAACATTTTAATATTTATTTTCTAATAACTAACATTTAATGAAAATAACTAAGAACCTGTTGCTATAAAGAACAGTTGCCTCATAATGCCAAGCTGTGTGAATTTACTATTTCAGAAAAGTTTTAGTAGTAAAAATATTTACCACAACATTTAGTAGCTAATCTTGATTGGATCTTAGATCAGTCTAGAATCTTGATAATATTTGAAAAGGTATTTAAATTGCCTATTGAAAGGACAATCAAAGCTATAAAATGAATAATACCCTGAAAGTCCAATTTTAATTTTTGAAATGATACATATAATTATATTATTTCTAATTTGGCAATGATACTTTTTATCAAGCTATTGTAATTCTGATAAAAAAATATTTATCTAAAGATCTTAAACAAGAGACCACTTAATTTTTTTAATGACAGTGTTTTATGACTCACAGTACCACTGAATAGTTTAAATTTCCTCTGCTGAAAACTTTCTTCGCTCTAGGAACTCAAATTAATTAATCAATGGTTTAGCTACCAACGTGCCAAGAAAACATATCTGATTAAATTAATATAATAAAGTTTGCAATAATCATATTTAGATATTGGTTATATTAAAGTTTAGTAAGAACTATTTTATGCATTTATACTTCCCAACTTTGCTGTTGATTTTTAATACATTTAGACTATATTTTTAAGCAATCTTGTTCCTTAGAACATATCCAGAATTAGAAAAAATGTCTTCTAATCAACATATGCTACTAAATTTCATTCTTAGCAACAGGTAAAATATGAAAAAATAAAACTAGTTAAGCAATAGTCATCTACTTTTACAAGAAACTGAGTGACATCTAAAAGAAGAGATGAAAATATTACATGTCTGTACAGAACAATGCAATTTCAGTTTCTTTTATTTCATTTTATTCATTATTCTCACAGTCTTATGGATCCAACCTTGTCTAAGTACATTTTATGATTATAAGGCTTAATTACCGGTAGTTGACTAATGGATTTTAACTCCAACATTAAT
The DNA here is from genome assembly GCF_051295495.1 of Thamnophis sirtalis. NCBI lineage: Eukaryota > Metazoa > Chordata > Lepidosauria > Squamata > Natricidae > Thamnophis > Thamnophis sirtalis. Next base: position 53,267,779 of record NW_028261383.1, on the reverse strand, counting down.
TAGTGGATTCAATTTTAATTACTAATTGAAAGATTATTTTTAATTCTATTCTGATTATATCATATAAGAGGCAAAGACTCATGTAAGTTACACTTAACTCTTGGTCCTTAGTGCAGTATTCTTGATAATAACTTTCTACTTTAACTAGATAGATGTGGGGGTTTTTTCAGGAAACATTATTTAAGAAAGTATACATTAATACATTCTTAACAACTTCTCAATCAGGGACTTCTATGGGCAGGGAGGATAATAAAAAGTCAAAAGTCATTTGCAACTATACAATCAAAGGCAACAAATTTCTGTGTATATGACAATGCATACATGTACAAAGTAGAACATTGTAGCCAACATCTTGTATATTTTTACTCCATTCAAGTCACCTGTTTTCACAGTTTACTAAGTATTTACTAAAATGGTTCTACTACACAAGAAGAAGCTTTAATTAACTGTATGTTTCATGTCAAACATGTTCTGTGGGTTTTTTATGTGATAGAAATTTGGAAGTGGCATGAATCTGATGTTGTGCATCCTGAAATAGTCAGAAAAGCTTTTTAAGGAAAATACAGCTTATGCCACAAAGAATCTCTGTAGCATATCTACAAATGGGGACATGGTTGTGTTCAACCTGTGTTATAATTTCTATTTTAACTATCTGATATGGTAAAAATATTTTAAGAAATTTGCTAGATACTGTTGACCCCTGGACTGAATGTTAGCTAAGATGTAGATTATCATTCCATGCTCAATTTTTCTTACAGTACTTATTCACTCATACCAACCCATTATTATAGGAAGGCAGAGTGTAGCTATTTTTCACACTGTACATTCACTGTACCTCATCTACCTCATAAAGTCACTGTTTAATGGTATTTTTGCACTGTGATCAGATAGATTTGGATAAAATTTATCTTCTTCTGTGGGATATAACCTCAATTTTTTAAAGAATGCCTGTTAAATTTCTCCATATTTTCATCTCAAAGCTAAACATCTCCAATTTTGTAATCTCTTTTGAACGGGCTAGTTTCTAATCAGCTGATGGCACCCAATTGTAGATTGTAGATTTATTTATTTATAGGCCGCCCTTTTCCCTGAGGGGACTCAGGGCGGCTTACAACCAATTCACTCCTTTCAATCAATATGGTATCAAAATACAACATGGTACTCAAGTTGGGGTTTCACCAAAGCAAAATAGAGTGGAATTATTATTTCTCATGACTAACCCATATATACTATAACTTATCAGACCATTGTGAGGCCTGTGGCTCTTTCTCCTGCCTCTCAAGGTTATTCTGTCAGAACATTACATCCCAAGACAGAGAAGTCATGCTTCTGAAATGCTACCAGATAACATCGTTTCACTGAGGAGATGTGGAGTATGACCATAGAATGTGTGGAAACCACCATGTTGAACTGTACTGGAATACAACTCAGAAGGATACCGTGACTACTGATATTGAAAGCCAATGAAAAATATGACCAGGATGGGTACACCACCTACTAACACCTCATTGGCTTTATCAGGGAAATTGAAACTATTCTGAAATCTGGACTCTTACAAACTCAGGTAATCAACTTCCTTCACAGCCTTGTAGAGATTCCAAGGACTGAATTAAAATTATCCAGTGCTACTGAATACAGTAATGAGCTGTTGAGGAGGTGATGGACCACAAACTCCTTTAAGGCAGGTGGATCCTTTTCCCACACACCAAGAAGCATGGCCAGTACAAGCCAAGGTGGCGCAGTGGTTAAATGCAGCACTGCAGGCTACTGCTAGATCAGCAGGTCAGCGGTTCAAATCTCACCGGCTCAGGGTTGACTCAGCCTTCCATCCTTCCGAGGTGGGTAAAATGAGGACCCGGATTGTTGTTGGGGGCAATATGCTGACTCTGTAAACCGCTTAGAGAGGGCTGAAAGCCCTATGAAGCGGTATATAAGTCTACTGTTATTGTTAAAAAACATTTTCTTTCTATCCTACCCAACTTCTAATCATGACACACGTACACACATTTGGAAATCACTTTGTTTAATTTAATTTAAGAGTTCTAATCAGATCTAGTTTTGTGATTAAATTAGAATTTATTTTACACTGAACAGAATGACATAGTTCAAAGGAACCTTCAAAGCAGGTCTTCTAGTCCCACCTTTTGTTCAAGTAGGAACCTCTACATTACATTAGCAAAGTCCCATATTTTATCATTTCATTAATACTATTACTTATTGATCTTATTGTATTTAAGGCTTTATTTGTGCTATAAATCAATGTCAATTAAAAATCTTTCCTGGTTTTTAGCTTTCCTGGCTTTTTAGTTTTCCAGACTAAGAAGTAAATTACTATTACAAATTTCAACTATTTCATACTTAGAGGATCTAATCATATTCATACATCTGTTAGCTGTGCAGCATCAAGAAATTTCAATGAGTGAGATCAAGATTAACTTGCCAAAATCACATTTATTTATCAAGGAAGCTTAGAATATTTCAGAAACTTTACAACCATAAATTAACAACTTAAACATAAGGCAATTCTAATTTAGAAAGTCGGTTTTTTTAAAATAACTGCAGAACACCATGCATCCTCACCCCTAAAAAAAACTGATAATGCATACTAGCTCATCATAGATTTAACTCTTCTTTTAACAGATTGAAAGTATTTAAAAAAAACCTGTGAAAACTCAAATCATATTATGCATGCTAGAAGCAGTTTATCAACAGTTTTCTCAGGTGTGAAAATTAAGATACTTGACTGTGGGATTCAGAATTCTATACTCTGGAAAACTGGACTAAGATTGTTCAAAGAACAGGACATTAAATGCAATTATAAATCAGTACAGCAAAGGCAGAACTAGTAGTAGCAGAGATGGAAAAAATAAAGCTTTTTATCAGTTCTTCCAGTTGATTAGTTAGAGGGAGACTGGCAAATAACTTCAAACAACACACTCACTTCTCTCTGCTTACATTAGATTTCTTGAAGATTATAGATATAGACTCTGTTATATAAAATGAAAAAAAAAGGATTACATTTCTAATAAGGCTTCACTTTCATTTATAATGAGATAACTAAAATAATCTGATTAATGCAGGTACGCTGGAAAGAAATCTATGAAACATAAGATAAATCTGAGCAAAAATATCTGCAAAGGCTCCATTTCAAGTAAAACTTTTCATCACTGTTGATTCTAAAATGAGAATTCTGCTTCATCTAGAGGTAATATTCTTTTTCAACAAAATATGATGATAGTTGTTATGCTGATTAAGAAGCCAGCACTAACAGAATCTGTCTGCTTGATGATTCCAACTGAGAAGGATTTTGGGATCTCCTTGAGATGTCAGTGGGACAGCCTTTTTCAGTGTCTGTCCCATTACACTGTTCCTTGTCTCGCTAATCCTGATGGGCCCAAAATTGTTGCTTTGAAGAAGTATCTTCTTAGATACTTAATACATACTACTTAGAAGACATTTGGACAGGCATATGAAGCCTAAGCATTTGGTTCACAGTTTCATGTCCAGTTGAATTGTAACTTGAAATTTGTTGTGGATGAACTGTTGCTTTTCGGAATGTTTTTACAACTCATGAATTACTTTTTAGTCTTGCCCATCGGAATAGGATAAAAACTTATTTGGTACCTTAAGCATGTGAAAAGTTAAGGATGCAATTGATTACTGCTAAATGGTCATTTATATTTTACGTAAAAATTAAGGGAAGACCTTTTACCTCCACACATTTTTCTATTTTGGAAAAACAGGTGAGACTTTCAACAACAACTTATATGAAAAAGCAAAAATAAGAAATTGTACAGCCATGATTTATTTAAAGTATCTTGTGCTGAAAACACTGAAAAGCAGATTTCATTACAAAAGGAATATTATGGCTACCCTTTTGGATGTGTTTTCCTGTGTTCCCATATGTTATTTTGATGAAGGAGATATCTATATTTAGACCATCACTCTAGAAAACTGTGGACAAAATGTGCCTAAAAGGATTGTGTGCATAAATGAAATATTTACATACATAAATTAGCTTGACCATCTTGCTCTTGCTGTTCAATGAGGTCAATTTAATTTAATCCTTTGGCATTCATTTAACAATTGAATCAACAAATGTTAACAATGAAGAATACATTTCACTATTCATACAGATGTAAATTAATCAATTTTTATGCATGGTGACCTTTCTATCAGAATGTTTCTAATGGAATAATTATTATTTTATTTATCTTGAAACAAAGCTAGAACATAACTAGTACATAGCATATGGCCAAGTACAGATCAAGCACCATATCTAAACACAGAATATACCACACATTAGAAATATTATTAAGAGGAAAATTGGATTACAGATAGTCCTCAGTTTACAACCACATTTGAGCCCAAAATTTCTGTTGCTAAGCAAAATGGTTGAGACTCTAGAAATAGTGCAGAGAAGAACAACAAAGATGATTAGGGGGCTGGAGGCTAAAACACATAAAGAATGGTTTCTGGAATTGAGTATGTCTAGTTTGATGAAAAGAAGGATTAGGGTTGACATGTTACCAGTTTTCTGTTGTCTCAGGAGTTGCCACAAAGAAGAGAGAGTCAAGCTATTTTCCAAAGCACCTGAGGGCAGGAATGGATGGAAACTAATCAAGGAGAAAAGCAATTTAGACCTAAAAAGATATTTACTGACAGTTGAAGCAATTAATCAGTGGAACAACTTGCTTCTAGAAGTTGTGAATGCTCCAACACTGGAAGTTTTTAAAAAGATATTGGATAAACATTTATATGAAATGGTATAAGACTTTTTGCCTGAGAAGGGAGTTGGACTAGAAGACCTCCAAGGTCCCTTCCAACTCTGCTTTCTGTTAAGTAAATGTTGCCCCATTTTAGGACCTTTCTTGGCCACAGTTGTTAAGTGAATGAGGGCAATTGTTTAGTTAGTAGAATAGTTGTTAAGTGAATTTGGTTTCCCTATTCAGTTTGCTTGTCAGGCCACAAAATATGACAACATGACCCTGGGACACTGAAAGTGTGATAAATACGTGCCAGTTGCCAAGCGTACAAATTTTGATCACCTGACCATGGGGATGCTACAACGATCATAAGCCTGAAAAAGGATCATGCCACTTTTTTCATTGCTACTGTAAGTTCAAAAGGTCACTAAAAATTTTTTTACAAGTTAAGGACTACCTGTATTCAATAGCAGCCAAAAATCAGAAGTCTGGTAGCACTTTTTGAGACTAACATTTTATCAGAAGAGATCCAGCTTTTGTAAACTGCAAGTCACTTTGTCAGGTACATAATAAAGTACCATGTTTCCCTGACAGGGTCTTATTTTCTTTTGATTCCCGAAATAAGCACTTGGCCTTATTTTCAGGGAGGTCTTATTATTTTTGAAGTATAGGAGGCGGCGAGCATGGTCACCTCATGGCTGCTACTGCGTTGCAATATTTTTGGGGAGGGTTTATTTTCAGGGGAGGGCTTATTTTAGCGCATGCGCTCAAAAGCCTGATTGGTCTTATAATCCAGGGAGGGCTTATTTTCAGGAAAACAGAGTAGCTGGACTAACATAGGAATTGGGATGAAAGAGGTGGAGGGTAAGAGATATCAGATTGTATATCGTCTTACATCTAGTGAATGCATTTGCCATTTCTTACACACAGGATAGCATAACCATAGAGAACAAATTACAGAAACTAAGTAGTCTAGTGTTAAGTCCTCGATCTGGGACCGGTCCTAAGTCCTCAACTTACGAGTCTTCGACTTATGACTGACAGCCGGCTACTGCCAAGCCGTGCCTGATTGGCTAAGGTGTGGCTGGATGAGCGTGAGCTGTTCTACTGTTTCTATTGGCTGCCCTGCTTGACAGCTCCTATATAAATTGCCGTCAAGCAGGGCGAAGGGCCGATTTCCTGTTCCTAGTTGCTGTTTGCCTTGTTAAAGTTAATAAATCGTTCTGCATTTACCTCAGTTGCCTGGGCCTCTTCCCTGGCCACCTCAGAATACAATATTGGTGACGAAGATGGGATTCTAAGAGGCGTTCCACTAGACAGCTGCAAAAGTAAGAAAAAAAGGACACTGTCCAGGGGCTGCAGCGTCTGTTCGCCACACATGTGCTGCCAGACACCATAGTGACTGACAACGGCCCCTAAGTTACCTCCATGGCCTTCCAGGAATTTCTGACTGGATTAAGGATCCGCCACGCCCAACTGCCCCCTACCATCCTGCTTGCAATGTCCAGGAGGAATGTGCTGTCTGCTTGGCCAAGGAGGCGTTGGGATGAATGGACCGAGCAGATTGGCCGGAAAAGGTAGCGGCTTACCTCCTTGGCCAGCACTCAACTTCATTCCCCCTATCTCATAAGAGTCTTGCAGAGCTTCCGGCACCTGCGGACCACTTTAGATAAGTTACGCTTGCATTACAATACCCTGCAGCCTTGCAACCTGGGGGTTCCACCACGCCAATTTGGGGAGGGGGACCTGGTTTATGCCAGGAGCTTCAAGGGGGACCCAAGATGGGTGCCTGCCACCATCACCAAAGTAACCGGTCCCTATTCTTACAGGGTCAGATTTCCAGATGTCAGCAAATGGCGATGCCACAGGGATCAACTGAGGTGCCGCCTACCAACTAAGTCCTTCCTCCAATCAAGCCTTTCCTACCCGGCCACCTCCTTCCAGCAGCCTGACCACACACCAACTCAATCCGCCATGCCGCTTCTCAATCTACCAGGGACGTTGATTCAGCCTGCAAGTGTCGGCCCCAGTGACATCACCCAGAGCTCCACTCCTGTCGGGGAGGAGCTACAACAGAGACAACCTGCCTCACCAGTTGCTGCACTTCAACTGAAGACGATCTGGGCGGGTCCGATGCCACCCCGCCTATTTGAGTGAGTATGCATGCACCACTGCTGCGCATGTGTACCTGCTGGGGGGAAGGAGTGTTAAGTCCTTGACCTGCAACCGGTCCTAAGTCCTCAACTTACAACTGACAGCCAGCTACTGCCAAGACATGCCTGATTGGCTAAGGCATGGCTGGATGAGCGTGAGCTGTTCTACTGTTTCTATTGTCTGCCCTGCTTGACAGCTCCTATATAAACAGCCGTCAAACAGGGCAAGGGGCTGATTTCCTGTTCCTAGTTCCTGTTTGCCTTGTTAACGTTAATAACGTTAATAAACCATTCTGCATTTACCTCAGCTGTCTGGGCCTCTTCCCTGCTGTCTCAGAATTCAATATCTAGCAATACAAATCTGAGTTTCTGCAGGTAAAGAATTGTCATCTTATCACAAACTCAAAACATGAAATTTAAAACAATGAAGCTCTTCTGACATATAGTTGCAAGATGGCAAAAGCTGCTCAAGGGTAAAATTCACTGTGATATTACAGAGTATGATTATAGATTCATATTCATATTTTATAGAATAACCATGAGCCAAAACTACAAAAGTAAAATCCTTCACATAATTTATGTACTTTCTGGAGTATTTTTCATAGAGATCAAGAACCCGTAATGATTGAGACTTAGTTTTGTTATATTACCGCCAACTGAATTATGCTCCAATAGTAGAGAACATCTAAAGAAAAAAATAGAAAGTTCACAAGATTAAAACTTCTGAAACAAGGCACAAATCATCTCCTGAATTGAAATGATTCCTGCTTAAGAATGAATCTGTGTGATTCAAATGCAATGAAATATACTTTTTGGAAAGATTTCAGAATTAATCTTTAAATTTAGCTTTGAAATGTATACTTTAAACTGCTATCAATTATGTTTTAACTGAAATTATTGCTTTAGTTTCAACACATGATTGCTGAACTATTATTCAATTATTTTTGTAGTTTTAATCAACAAAATTAAGAAGTATTGAAAAGAAGTAAAGAAGTCTGCCTTAACAGCAAAGTTTGAAATTCAAGGATGTGCAAAAGTCAAACATAGCTCACCACCCAGTGGAAGCAAAGCAACTCCCGAACAATTTACTGAAAATCCCCAAAGCCCTGAATTCTTTTTGAGACCTTCCAACTAATATAAATCACGTTTATGTTGTGTTTTTTGTTCCTCATTTCAAGAAGATAAACTTTGGCAACTGGAATCTCTTTCTCTCCCAAAAGCCCTTTAAATAGTATCTTATGGTACACAGTATATATAACTGTATGTAAGCTTGCAGTGTAAAAGTGCATGTACAGTAGAGCCAAGGTGGCGCAGTGGTTAAAAGCAGCACTGCAGGCTACTGCTAGATCAGCAGGTCAGCGGTTCAAATCCCACCGGCTCAGGGTTGACTCAGCCTTCCATCCTTCCGAGGTGGGTAAAATGAGGACCCAGATTGTTGGGGGCAATATGCTGACTCTCTGTAAACCGCTTAGAGAGGCCTGAAAGGCCTATGAAGCGGTATATAAGTCTATAAGTCTACTACTGCTATTGCTCATGGGGATATGATATAAAGTGCATCATTGTTTTTCTCTTCAATCTTGGAATAGCCTTCAATATTTAGACTGAAGTTCAGAAAGGTGCTATCTTTAATAAGTCAGGAACTTTGAGAATATTGTACTATGAGGATATTACACTATTTCAATTAAGGTGTAAAAGTATAATACTTCTGTGGCAACCCAAGTTCCCAAACTGAGTGAGGTTCGAAATGTTGACCTCTTTTTACCTTTTTTTAAAACTCTTTTGGAATGATATTAAGAAATTGAGTGCTTTAAGTTTATATCAATATATAAGGCACCAATTTTGTTCCATAAAACCCCCTGAAACTTCTCCTACAGGATCCTGTCCCTGCATGTTTGATCTGTATTTTTAGAACAACACAAGATCTAGACCTCAATGGATATTGCATTATCCTGATTTAAATTAAAGTTCCTTATATTATACATATTTTGTTGCTATTAATTTGATAACACTCCTAGTTCTTGGACCAAACCCACATGAGTTATTTTCAAGTGGTTCCTGATAAGTTGTGCATTGTTCCTAACAATATGAGCACAAAAGACAAAGGTTTCTCAAAAGAATACTAATAATACTATATACCCGTGATTGGAAACCTGTAGCACATGTGCCAGAGGTGGCATGCAGAGGCCTCTCTGCTGGCACGCGCCATTGTCCCAGGTCAGATCCCTGTGGCGTTTCTTTTGTAAATTTGTTTCCCTGCAAACGACGAAACAAAAGCTCACAAAAGAAAAACCTCTTGCCTCACTGCCAGTGTTGGGATGCCCCGCGGTCTTCGGGTCTCTGTTGCGCATGCGTGCATGTCTGTGTATGCACACATTTGCACATGTCCATGCCTGCGAATATTCATGCCTGTGCACACACCTTTCAGTTTGGGCATGCACACGCACAGTTTGGGCAATCGGTGTGTAAAAAGGTTCACCATCACTATATACTCTAGAGGCACCTTATATATTTTGAAGGAATTGAGGCTGGCGCTTTTGGGATGTGTTTTATATTTAAATAAAAAGTTTGACCTGAAAACCATGTTGGAAAGTAATATTCAAAATTAAGGCCTAAACAAAACCCAGAAACTACCATATTTCTACAAAGTTCCAAGCCCATTTGCACATCACAGAGATGATGATAATGCCATATCCATTCAGAGAGAATGTATTATCAATCCCTAGCTGACATACTTCACTAAATGGAACATTTAATTTGATCCTAGGCCAATTCTAATTATTTCTTCAGAAGAGTGCGTGAAAATGAATGTGTCTCTTACGAGTTTGGTGCTCTTTACAGTTTGCATTTTCTCTTCTTAAAATGAACTTTAGCTATTTCTTGCAAGTGCAAGAAATGTTGAACTGCTGGTATGAACACCTCATTAGTCAAAGTATTCTGTGGCTTAGGCTGCTTCAATGCACAAATGGTTTTAAAATTCAGAACTCCAGTCAATGTGGGGTAAAAATGAAAGTGAAAGCCATCTAAAATTGGTTCTCAATGTTGCAGGATAACATAATGAAAATGCTGCCCTTTAGCATCATCTTTTGCAAGTGATATTTTCCATAACAACTGGTTTGTATGAGCCGCACGTAATGGAAATACATGAAATATAGATATAAATAGTCATGGATTAAATAGAAATCCCATTGATTTAAATAGGTATGTTTTAAGAATGTCCAACTCTGGTGTAAAAACTTCTGAGTTTTAAAAATCAGCAAGTAGCCACTGTAAGCCAGAAAAAATTAATTACTATTATAGGATGTCGTAGCACTTTGGATACAAATACTGAAAACAACTTACAATTGTATATTAATAAATAACCTGCATTACTTCAAATACAACTTCAAGGTTCTTTAACAGAACTAGAAAATAAGGAGACATAGCTCTGCCTTATAATAGTTATAGGCTACCAATATACAGCCATTAAAGGTGTCTTGTGAGTTAAGTTTATATATAATGTCTATGGAGATGAGTTGACTACTTTATATAATATCAGCTGACACCAGAGGTGGTATTCTGCCAGTTCGCCCCAGTTTGGACGAACTGGTAGCAGCAGTGGCAGGTGGCTTCGCCCACCCAACCAGACATCATCATGGACGCTCTGAGCACGTGCAGAAGCATTGCATGCGAGCAAAGCACGTGCACGCCCACGCATGCTCCCGGTTCTCAACCAGTAGCAAAGGTAAGAGCATTTAATACCTAGTTGACATGCTTCCATAATCTAATTCCACTGTGAAGATAGATATTTGAAAAGTCAATACAATCATGCCTTGATTTAAGGATGAACAATGAAAAAGGATGTCTGTGAGGCCCAAATATCTATCAGATAGCTAGGGGGATTTTGTGCATGTATATACAAAGTGACAAGTGAGCAGCGTGATGGCCTAGAGGTGAAGATTCTCACCTCCTACTCAGAAGTTTGAGAGTTCAATCCTAGGCAGTGACAGACGTTTCTCTATCAGGGCACGAACAGAAAAAATCTACTGCAAACTCCATGTAGGCATCAGGAAAGGCATCTGGCCAGTAAATGCTCAGTTCCACTTAATCACCCTGACTTCACCCCGAAGCAAGAGATTTACAGGGTCATAAAAAGAATAGAGTGACTAAATTTTGTCAGGTAGTGTGACTATATATTGTTTCTATACCTATGCCCTTCATGCATAAATGTCTCTCATTATGTGGCAGAATTTTATTTACTGTATTTTTCGGAGTATAAGACGCACCATTTTTCCTCAAAAAAGAGGCTAAAAATCTGGGTGCGTATTATACATCGAATACAACATTTTTTGCCTCCCGAAGCCTCGCCCCCTTCACCAAAATGGCTGTGCATACCCTCATGGAGGCTTTCAGAGAATTCCTGGGTGCTGGGGAGGGCAAAAATGTGCAAAAAATGGGCCATTTTGCCCTCCAACCCCCAGCAGCACTCTAGAAGCCTCCATAAGGCTATGCATGCTCTTTTTTTTGTTACAAAAATGGGCCAGTTTTTGCTCGTTTTTGCCCCCCACCCCCAGGAGCACTCTGCAAGCCCCCCCCCCCAAGGCTATTTATGCCTTTTAAAAAAACCGGCCCGTTTTTGTGAAAAATGGGCCAGTTTTGGAAGGTTTGCAGAGTGCAAAAACTTTTTTTCCCCTTTTGGAAAGCTTTTTAGCTGATTGATGAGAATTACATTGATCAAGTGCTGTGCCAGCAGAAACAAAGTCTTAGGTGCTGCAGATTGTCAGCAATTTACTTCTCCAGCACATGGATAAATACACCTGGAAACATTTACCTACCTACCCACTCTCTCTCTCTCCCTACCTATCTACTTTATTTCTCTCTCCGTCCCCCTCTACCTATCTACCTACTCTCTCTCCTTCCCTACCTTTTTCTCTCTCTCTCTCTTTCTATTTCTCACTCTATCCCTCTACCTACCTACCTACCTACCGTGACCCGACAAATGCGCGCATGACAAAAGCGCACCGACAAAACCACGGTGCTAAAACCGTGATGTCATCAATGCGCCGACAACAGCGCACCGACAACAGCGCCGACAGAAGCGCGATTTAAGTTAAGGTAAGGGTTAGGTTTAGGTTTAGGGTTAGGGTTACAGCGCGCTTCTGTCGGCACGCTGTTGTCGGCGCGCTTCAGCGTTCATTTGTCGGCGTGCTTTAGAACTCGCGGTTTTGTCACCGCGGTTTAGTCAGGCGCGCTTTTGTCGTTCGCGCATTTGTGGGTGAACCCCTATCTACATTCTCTCTCTTCCTACCTACCTACTATATTTCTCTATCTCATTATCTCCCTCTATTTCTCTCTCTCTCTATCCCTTTATCTACCTACCTACTACCTAACTACTCTCTCCTTACCTACCGTCTTTCTCTCTCTCTCTCTATCCCTCTATCTACCTACCTACACTCTTTCTCTCCCTATCTATCTACTGTATTTCTCTATCTCTCTCTATTTCTCTCTATCCCTTTATCTACCTACCTAACTACTCTCTCTCTCCCTACCTACCTACTGTATTTCTCTCTTTCTCTCCCTTCTCTATCCCTCTATCTACCTACCTACTTTTTTTCAATTTGCCTCTTCAAAACCTTGATGTGTCTTATACTCTGGTGCATCTTATAGTCCAAAAAATACGGTACTTATATTTCATGTTTCTTAACTGCTCATCTCCCCCTTCTTTAATTTGTAATGAAATGAATATAGATAGGTCTATCAAAATATTTATAAATCACAAATTAAAACTATAAAAAACAGACAAGATGGTCAATCAAGGGTACAAAAAATAACTATAAAGCCAACACACAATGACATAAGAACCACAACATTAAGGCTTGTCTAACAAGAGAACAGGATTGGCACTGTCTGAATCTCAGGGAGTTTTTTTTTAAAAAAATGAAGACTTGGCCTTGGGAAGAAGGAAGGAATGTTCACACTATAAAGAGAAGAGTTTCAGAAAAGTCCTGAGAAAGAAGCATGGGAAAGAAACTCAAAAGAATAACGCATAGATTTTATTTTGTAAATGATGAAGTGGAAAAAAATAAGGATAAGGAGCATTGTTGCAATACCTGCTGCTTCTCTTTCTTAACCTTGCTAGTGTGGGCTTACCTTGACCTTGTCTACCTGGGCTGGAAGGGAGAGTGCTATTTGAGAAGCAGATGCTATGTCAGAGAAGGCATGCCTTCTGGGTCCCATTAAATGACATTGCTTTATAGATGGGACCTGAAGCATGTCAACTCTGTCCTATCTTACAGTTAGTTAAAATAAAGCTCTACTCAATTGAATAAAGTATCCCACTTGAACTTCACTGAGGCAGAAATCAGACATATCTAAAAGATCCCAGTGAAAATGAACTCCTAATTCTAAAGTTGAGATGAACCATTAGTTTAGCCAATACTTTTAAAAAATAATACTAGTATTTAACTCTAAACAGAATTTATAAGGTAGAGGACCCCCTCACATGCGTGCTAGTTATTTCTGGCTCCAGGGGTGGTGCTTGTCTCCATTTCTAAGCTGAAGAGCCAGCGCTGTCTGAAGACATCTCCGTGGTCATGTGGTTCAATGCCAAAAGCACACAGAGCGCTATTACGTTCCCACAAAAGTGATCCCTATTTTTCTACTTGCATTTTTTATGTGCTTTTGAACTGCTAGTTTGACAGAACCTGGGACAAGTAACGGGAGCTCACTCAGTTACACAGCACTAGGGATTCAAAATGCTGAACTGCTGACCTTTTGAACAACAAGCTCAGCGTCTTAGCCACTGAGCCATTGCATCCCTCAAATAGAATGTATTTACAGTACAATTGTGTAATGGATGTATTTTAACAAGCAAACTAATACCTCTCTTTACTTGGTATACAGATTTGCAAAAAATCAGCAATCATTTTTAAGAAACAATTAATTAGTAATATGTTCTTTTTTAAAATCTAGTAAGCTGCAACAAAATTTCAGGGGAGCACAAAGGTACATTTAAAGCATTACTGTAAATAATACGTTGTAGGGATTTTCCAATTTATTTTAGATGACAATTTATATATACAAGTGTAATGAACAGATACCTTCAGACAAACCAAAATAACAGGGGAAACAATACAGAAGCAAGAGTGGAAGTGGGGTAGGGAAGCAAGAAGCATTATCAATTGTAAGGGCTGTAGAAATTATTGCAATTACTGAACGGATATTATACAGACACAAGTCTCCCCAAGCCCAGGAGCTCACAGGTAATTTTAATTCACATTGAGGGATAAAAGAAGCACTCCCCCCCCCCCCAACAACAAAAAAAGGACAGAGATCTCATAAAGATTAGTAGTAGGGCTAACCTCATGAAGATAAGAGTTCAGCTAATTTTGGACGAAATAAAAACAGACAATTGAGATGTTGAATGTATGAGCAATATGTTTTCATGGAATACCATTTGATCAAGTGTTTGATTCCTTACTAGGCAAATTTTAAAAGAGTAGTTGTGATAAATTAGTACATTAAAATACTAAAATAATTATAATAACAATAGCACATAGACTTATATATCACTTTACAGTGCTTTACAGCCCTCTTTAAGAGGTTTACAGAGTCAGCATATTGTCCCCAACAATCTGGGTCCTCATTTTACCCACCTCAGAAGGATGGAAGGCTGAGTCAACCTTGAGCCTGGTGAGATTCGAACTGCCAAATTGCAGGCAGCCCGCAGTTAGCAGAAGTAGACTGCATACTAACCACTGCGCCACCATGGCTCTTGTATAAAAATACACTAACTTTAACAGATAAGAAGCAAATATCTCTTTCATAAACTTGCTGATGCCATCCTAAGAATAAATTGGCATATAGTATAAGACCCAAACGTCTGCAAAGATATTGCAATGTCTATGCTTGAAAATAGAGAAACGGCAGTTAAACTACTACACTGAGGTTTAGAATAACAAGTGCAAGTTTATAAAAGACGATTCATGGTTTTCCTAAACTAGATTTATGGTATATAGACATGTTTTTTTTAATCATCTTCCTTTGTTACCCACTTCCCCTAGTGATCTGAGGTGATTTATAATTTTTAAAATAGCAATAAATTACATTAAATAAACATTGTCTTCTTTTTAGTTAAACAAAGTTAACATTTTTCCTATGTTGATGGTGATTCTCACATCCACATATGCTTGGGAAAAAAACATTAAAGAGCTACATATCTGACATGGGTAATGGAAGGCAGGATGTCATTGCCCTAGGAGCAAAGTTACAAATTCCAGTGTCACTTCGGACGTTGGTTCTGTCAATTCTTTTGTTTTTTCTTTCCATTTCTTTTCATTGCAAGATTAGGAATGCAGTACAAACCACTGAATTTAAATGGAACTCGCTTCTATAAAATAATATTTGGTCAAGAGTTGTGTATATAGCATGTATAAGTTATGTGCTCACATAACTATGCCATATACACAAACATTGGTTTGTTATAAGGTCATGGGGGAATGAAAAAGATAAAGCTGTTCTCACATATGGAGAGTCTGCTGCTATGTTTTCTATAAAACATGCCTGCCAGGTATATCTTTAGTAACTGGGGATTGAAGGAAAACACTATTCAAATGATTCAATATTTGGTTCTGTATAGTGATGTATTAAGTGCAATAAAGAACACATTGTCATTTTCCTCTTAAGAACACATTAATCTTTTTGTGGGAAAATCTATCTATATCATATATTCTGTGTGAGTTTCAGTTAGCCATCTGTCCTCCTTCAATAAGACTGAGCTTCTAAATGTGGAATATCTATACTACTATCAAATCCCATTACAATTTTAATAGGAAACTATCTGTAAGAAGAAGAAAAAAGTGGATTTTTAAAAAATGATTGTAAGTAAACCACATTTTTAGCCTCCAATTTCAAGCTTTAATAACTGAAAGATTTAGCAACATGATTTTAAAAATACACACATAAAGCATAGTGTCAAATTTTCTTAAAGTAATTGATTGATTTTATGGCTAACCAGGCAAAAATGTTGTATTTGAAGATTGGAAAAAATAAAACCATTAAGTATCTAATAAATGAAAACACAAGGAAGTGCTGAGATATTGTCAAAGAAAGAATTTTCAGCAGATGCTTCAAATAGGAAACAGTTGTCCTCATTTGAATTGGGATAACTGTAATTATTTAAAAGAAAATATCCAAAGACATCCAAAATGTAATTTTAATTAAGATCATTAACAGAAGTTGAGAGACAATCATCCAGCTTTTCTTATCACTCTGTTGGAACTGAAATGCAAAAAAAATCATAACACAATTTTGGAGCTGCACTAGTGAATATGGTAGCAACAGGGATGAAATTAAGGAGGTGGAAATAACTTTAAATAATTTTATTTATTTATTAAATTGATTTGCTGCCCATCTTGCCTAAGGCAACTAAAATATATGTATATATTTGAGTTGTTTTGGGCGAGATGGGCAGCAAATAAATTTAATATATAGGATATAAAATATATCCTATTTGTCTTTGTACTTAGAATAAAGTCTTAGTTTTTCATTTCTTATCATGGTTGGTATAAAAATAAAACTCTAAATGTGGCATTTTGAATGTATTTCACTCCTAGGTATTGTGGCAGAACAGCCTAGTTACAAATTTTATTTGGCAAAGACTTATACTGAGAACATATTTATTGCAACTGTAAACGTTAACATATCAATTTCCAAATTTAATTTTGTTTATATAGATGGATTCTTGTTTTTAAAATATCCATAAGGTAGGTGTGTGTGTTTGTGTGTTTGTGTGTTTGTGTTTGTGTTTGTGTGTGTATTAGAGTGACATATGCACTGGGCCAATTTCCTATTGTGATAATTCTGCCTTTGCTGTACTCTGTGAGCAACTGAAGTGAAGTGATTAAAGAGTTGGATTGGAACTCAGAATAGCATGACCAACAGATGTTGGGCCAATCATTGACAGCTAATTTGAGAAATAGCATATTGAACTCCTGAAGGAAAGCAGAATACAGTATATATCTGGAAAACAAACAAAAACATGTGAAGAATCTCTTAAGCATATTCATAAGTAGAAACTCAAGCCACAAAAGAAATATCCTTATATTCCTAACATTATTATACAAGAAGTCTGGAGAATAGAGCAGAAAGACAATGAATATTTTACTGCAGAAGCTGTAGAAGCAAGAGAAATTTCCACTGAATATAGGGCATACAATAAAATTCTTTCATTTATTATTAACCGCTACATATCTCTTGAGAAGTTAAGAGAAATGCTTAGAGAAAATGTAAACCAACATTTCAGAGACCCCAATAAGGTGAACAGATTATTGTTAAAGTGTAATGCATTTATCTTAGAACTACTGGCAATTTTTTTCGTATTGCTCTGCTTTTCTTGACTTAAGCAATGCTTTAATATTTCATTAAAATACTCTATATTTGTTATTTTGAAATCAAGATTAAGCTGTTTTATTTATTTGACTAAAACAGTGCAAACCTAGTTAAGAACCTTTGGTCTAGTTTTTCTATCCTTAATTCTAACCGAAGGCATTATTATGTTGTATGACAAATTACAAGTACCATCTAAAGCAGATTTCTGCTGTTACAATTGTAGCATCAGTCAACCTCTTCACATGATCTTGATGAACAGAAAGATCTTAGAGAAACAGGCATTCTCTTGAGTAATCTAGACTCATGTTGTTAACCTATACAGCGCTTTAAGGTCATATTCAGCACTTGATATTATGCCTAGAAAGAAGCTGGAAGTCAGTGTAACTTCTTTTAACAGTTTTATAGTATGGTTTAGACATCAACTGTCTGATGAATTTCTAGACAAAATTAAAAGGATGTCCAATGCGCAGTGCAACATTTAGTCCATTTTCTTTTTACATAAAATCTCTTTAGTTTCAGTAATTCAATTAATTTTCTAATCCATTCTCCTCATTGCATTATACTATCTCGCCGCCCTCCTCACATAACTTCACAGCCTCAGCTAACACAATTCTAACATCACTTCAACATAACATAAATGGATCAAACAGCAGAGGCATCACAAAGTCTTATCTTACTTTCTGCTGAACACTGAACAATTCATTAAGCCTTCAATTTTTCTCATGCATGCTCTTCTTGCACTATTACCATATTCAGCAACTCTCTTATTTACATGAACACTCCATTGTTAAGACAAGACACTTTATTATGTGCTTTATCTAAATCAAATCTAAAATAATCTTTCTTTCTCACATTCATATATTTCTCTATGTCTTGTTGAAGAGCAAAAGTATTGCCATTATTCTTCTGGATTCCAAATTGCAGCCTTCTCTATGCTATGGTTACCATCAGATAACCTTCAGATATGGCCTTTGTCATGGCTTTGGTAAACCAAGGTTTTCCTATGTTTTTATATATATTATTATTGTTATTATATTATATTATATTGTTATGTTGTGTTGTGGTGTGTTATGTTAATTATATTATATTATATTATATTATAATATTATATTATTATATTATATTATATTATATTATATTATATTATATTATATTATATTATATTATATTATATTATATTATATTATATTATATTATATTATATTATATTATATTATATTATATTATATTATATTATATTATATTATATTATATTATATTATATTATATTATATTATATTATATTATATTATTATATTATATTATATTATATTATATTATATTATATTATATTATTATGCTTCTCAGACTCGTTCAGACTAGGTTACCAATCTGAGTTTCATCCATATCAACTGCAGTATTCCATTCCAATAGTAAAAGCACTGGCACAATTTAGTCAGTCTGCTACAAGCAAAACCAAAGTGTACTTTTAACCAAAAATTTGTTAAATCAACGAAGTGTATTTTGAAGACAGACAAAAATGGTATTAAATCCATGCCCAACAGCTACATGATTGCTACTGATTTATGCCTGTTTTGAGGTAGTACAACCCACCATACTCTTTTAAATGAGCGAAGCACATAATCTGATTATTGGGTCTATACACCTCTTTATAATTCACAATTTGCCAATATTGCCACCTTATAACAGGATAAATGCTGATATGACAACATCTGCAACTCTTGAGTTAATAGAGTTGAATTACAAGAAATTAATTTATTTTAAATGAAGACAAATTCATTACTTTAACTTAATTTAAAATACGAAGGGACTGATATGTTAATTACTTTAAGACTTAGAAATATTTCGAGTTAAATATAGGCGAAATGTGCCTGTGCATAGGTAGGTAAACGTGCATGGAGTAGCTGCATTAATGGCATTTGTTCACTTTGCAGTTAAAGTGCACTATAGTGCTTTTCTATTGCTGTCGCTTTTTTGGGAAAGGAGGAGGAAGATGAGAAATAAGTCAGCTCTTTTCCAGGCCTCCAGAAGTTCCCCAGTGCTCCAGGATATTTGAAAGATATGGTTCAATGGTTCTGAGTTCACGTCAAACAGCTCCTTCAGAACTCTTAGATGTACTGTAATCCACCCAGTCCTGGCGATTTGAACTCCTTTAGAGTGGACACGGTGGCTCAATGGCTACGACGCTGAGCTTGTCGATCAGAAAGGTCAGCAGTTGGGCAGTTCAAATCCCTAGTGCCACGTAACAGAGTGAATTCCCGTTATTTATCCCAGCTTCTGCCAACCTAGCAGTTTGAAAGCATGTAAAAATGCAAGTAGAAAAAATAGGAACCGCCTTTGGTGGGAAGGTAACAGCATTCTGTGCACCTTTGGCACTTAGTCATGGCAGCCACATGACCATTGGACAGCTCTGGCTCTTCGACTTTGAAATGGAAATGAATACTACCCCCTAGAGTCAGGAGTGACTAGCACATATGTGTGAGGGGAACCTTTATCTTTACCTAGAGTGGACAAGTGTTCTCTTACCATTTTCTTACTTCTTTTAATTTGTATTCCTAATCTATCTTTTACATTTTGGTTTTTGGTAGGTTGAGCTATTTTTTTTTTCTTTTTGCATGAAGACAAATACACGGAATGAATTAAGTAACTCTACTTTCTCCCTGCTGCTCATCACTTCCTTGCCATTTTCTCCCATTAATTGTTCAATTGTTTCCTTGACTTTTTACTTGTTTTTACAAGTTGAAAGAAACGGTTTTGAAAATTATTTTTGACATTTGCTGTAAGTATTAGTTTACTCTGAGCATTAGCTTTCCTGACTTCATCTTTATAGACTTGGGCTATTTACTGGTATTCTTCCTTAGTCATGTGTCCCTCTTTCTATTTTTTATACTTATCCTTTTTGTCTTTCATTTTATCAGAGAGGGTTGTTGTTGTTGTTGTTTTGCAACCAACCAATATATTCTTGGATTTCTTATTTTTCTTTTTCAGTGTATTTTCTTTTTCAATTCCAAAGCTCTAAGTTTGTTGAAAACAGCTTTTTTAAAGTCTAAGGCACTACTTTTATTAAGTTCTATTGCTTGTATCTGTATTATATTGAATTCCAATATGACATGGTCACTCTTCCCAAAGTTCCTAAAACTTCAACCCCTCTATCATTTCTTCTCTGTTATTAAGAATTAAGTCCAGTAGAGCAGCCCCCCCTAATTTCCTTCAGGAATCTGTTCGAATTTTCACCTGTCTCGTAGTTGATTTCTGAATATTTAAAGTTCCCCATTACTACTGTGGTGTGTTTCCTATATACATTTGTTAACTGATTAGAAAAAAGTTCACCTATTTCTTCTTGGTAGAGAGTGCTCTTAAGTACAAACCTATGGCAATGTCATTCTTTTTTTCCTTCTATATTAATTCATATGAACAGCAGAAAAGTGAAGCAGGAATTTTACATGAACCAAACATAACTCTTTATATCTCAGAAACCAAGGCTCAATTTTCTAGATGTATAACTGTATGACTCCCATAGTTGTCTAGAGAATTCTGCGAATTGATATCCAGTACTGTAAATGTTACCAAGGTTGAGAAACACTGTTTTAAGGACTCCCATTCAGAGGTGGTATTCAGCAGGTTCTGACAAGTTCTGGAGAACCGGTAGCGGAAATTTTGAGTAGTTCAGAGAATGGGTAAATACCACCTCTGACTGGCTGCACCCCCATCTATTCTCTGCCTCCTGGGTGCCAGCCTTGGGAGGAAATGGGGATTTTGCAGTAAACTTCCCCTGGAGTGGGGTGGGAATGGAAATTTTACAGTATCCTTCCGCTGCCACACCCACCAAACCATACTCTCCAAGCCATGCTTTTGTGTATTGGTGGATGGAAGACGCAGGAGCCATGGATGCAAGACAAGATGTTTATTGAAACAGAGATGACAGCGATTCAAAACGCCCGGTAACGCGCCAGGGTATTTATACTAACACAACAACTGTCAGAACTGAAAAACCAATCAGGGTTAGACCTGACATAACCAATCAGGGGCTGGTAACTGGCTAGCAACAGCCTATGCTGCGCCCTGATTGGCTGGGACGCAGCATAGCCTGTTGCTGGCCTTTTAATAATATCCTGGATATTCAACACATGCCATGCCCACCAAGCCACACCCACAGAATTGGTAGTAAAAAAAAAAATCACTACTCCTATCATTTAAAGATAATGTTAGAATTAGCCTAGAATCAATTTCACAGTTAGAACCTGCATTCTAACTGTTTTTTAATAACTTCCTATTGGGGATGAACTTTACAGAGATTTATGATGTGCTAATCTTAGAGAGTTGCATATATCACAAGCAGTTTCAATTACTCACTTTGGTGACACAGATATCCTAGGGGCTAGAGAAGCTTTCTAAATTGCTCACTTGATCTGGAGAGATTTGCTGTTCTTCTCTGACTTCACCAAGGTGGAAAGGGGCTACAAAGAATAATGCCCCATGGACATTTTAGAAGACTGAAGTTCAAACACTTAAAATAATTTCATTCTAAAAACAAAATAATAACCAAACTTGTAATGGTTAAGAATTCCTGCCTACATGAGCAAAATAAGCCAGGAAATATATTGAAAAATCATGGTGTTACAGTCAGAGTTCATTGGAAAGATTCTTGTAGCTATACATTGTACTTTGAGCTGTATGTATCTTCTGGAGGAGAGGTGAGAGACTAATATATATATAATTCATAAGACATGAGGCAATTCTTTGAATCTCCTTAGACTTACTAAAGTCTTATGAGCCAAGGTGGCGCAGTGGTTAAATGCAGCACTGCAGGCTACTGCTAGATCAGCAGGTCAGCGGTTCAAATCTCACCGGCTCAGGGTTGACTCAGCCTTCCATCCTTCCGAGGTGGGTAAAATGAGGACCCAGATTGTTGGGGGCAATATGCTGACTCTCTGTAAACCGCTTAGAGAGGCCTGAAAGGCCTATGAAGCGGTATATAAGTCTACTGCTATTGCTATTGCTATTGCTATTGCTAAAACTGCAGCAGTCTCTTAAAAGTATTTTACACTATAAGGGTTTGTTTTATCTTGCTCCAGGTCTTCTTTCTCCCTGTAGAATTGATTATAATAACCACTGCATATTGTTTACTAGTTCTTACTCTATATTTATTCATATGTTAAAACAGTGTATGATTGGTGGTTGTTAAATAAATAACACTTGCCATTGAAGATTTATACTATTTCCTATTCCTCCACTAGAAAGTCACTTAAAAGTTAATGGAACTGTTTTTGAAGGCATTCTTAGGCGATAACCAAGCTCAAGCTGTTTTTTATTTTAAAAAATCAAAATCCCCAATGCAGTAAGATAAGGTGATACAGAAGCATCCTAGGATGGGAGGATTAAATTATTAACAAAAGTACTGCAGTCACCTATAGATAATAAAATATGCATGCACTAATGCAAATACACAGCAACAAAGGGTGCACCTTTGGAAGACAACCTGGGGGGAAATTAATTATAAGATCTCTTACATGCTTTTAAGTCAGAGTTGACACTGACTTAATAGGACATAATTTAAAAACCCAATCAATGCCAATATAATATAATTGAATTGAATACTTTATTTGACCGGGTATGATTAGAAAACAAGGAATTCGTCTCTGGTGCAGACGCTCTCCGTATACATGCAAAGTAACAAAATAATAATAATCATCATACCAATAAGAGTAGGGGAGTAAAGACGATAATAACAAGGATAAACAATAATACCGCAGCCATACTACATGGGTAAATACACATAGAGATTAGACAACACTGAGAATTAGGTGTTCAGCAGAGTGATGGCATGACAGAAAAAAATTGTTTCTATGTCTAGTTGTTTTGGCATGCAATACCCTACAGTGCTGTCCCGAGGGGCAGAGTTGAAACATTTTATGTCCAGGATGTGTCGATTTTGCAGATACCTTCTCAGCCTTCCTTCTGATCTGCACAATATACAAGATATGCAAATACTATATATTCAACATATAGATAATCTAAATATAAAAAAGCTTGTCATGTGTGTTATACAGAACCATTGTTGAATTTACAACCTCAAAATTAGTAGACAGATTTAATACAACTTTTACATAAATAAGAATTGATGTCTGTGAAGTTCTTCGTAACTCAAGAACTACCTGTATAACATAATATTCCTAAAAAAAATTAGATAGACTTGATGAGCTTGATGTTAACTGAACATAAAAAAAACCCAAACTTCTTTGGTGAGGTCTTTTAATTACTTTTTCCTCCATTGGAATTCAGGTAATTATTATAATTAATAGGGCGAGTTGCTGTTTTTTTACTGTTTAATACAGAACAAATAAAAATGCCTAAGTAACAGTCAATAAAACCTTATTCTTCTCAGCCAAAAACATCAGTTTTTAAAGACAAAATATGGAAGCATTCCTGGTATATCTTTTGGTAGCCTTCACTGCTTCAAAGTGCATTATTTATTTTACTGGGAGCTCTTGTCCACATTTACATGCCAGATTAATTCTACAATTCATCGAAATCTATAGACTTGAAAGGTAATATGCAAGGGATTTTAAAACCAATCAATAATCATTTCCCCAGTGCTCGTCTTTTAATCTCAGATTTATTCTGTCTCTCTCAAATGGTTACAGATGGCCAGATCATTAAAATATTTATTTTGTCAATTCTTCTCATTTTTCCACATTTGAATTATGCATGTGTTTCTCATAGGATTGCCAGTTTGTTGTCAAGGATGCTAATTGACTCTATTTTTTATTATTTGTAATAAGTAGATGACATTTTTAATGAACAGGATGGTTGTGTTACAAATGTCTTTTTCAAAACATTTTTCCTCCACTTTTTCAGTTTTTCACTTGGAGAATATATTTGGAAAAAAATACTGAACATCAAAACACCATATTTTTTGAGGTACAAGATGCACTTCCCACCCTAAAAGAGGGTGAAAATTTGGGTGTGTCTTATATACCAAATGTAGCCCCACCAACCCTGTAGCTCCCACCCTTCCACCTCTGCACATCCTTTAAACGGAGCTTTGCAAGCGCGGTGGAGCACACCCAAACCAGTAGTAAAAAAATTGGCAACTCACCTCTGTGATGGATGCTGGTAGGCAGAGGCAGATTTTTTTTCTTATTTTCATTCCCCAAAAACTAAGCTGTGTCTTATACTCTGGAGTATCTGATGCTCCGAAAAATACAGTACCTTACTTTTATAATCTTTGTACTCTTACAATACCATATTGCAGAAATATAATTATTTACCCCTATATTGCTATAAAACAGTAGCATGCTAGCAGCTCCCTAGCTTGATTCTGGAACAGATCAAAATGAATTGACCAGTTGTATCAATCACTTTTGCTACCTTTAAATTCTAAAATTCTCATCTATGCTGGCAACTGCAACACCTGAAATTATTCAGATGCTATAGTAGGTTAAAAAATAATCTGGAGAATTGGAGTTACTGTTTTAATTGAACAGAATAAAAATCTTAAGTACATAACTGTTACTCATGAGAACTTTGTCTCTATAAGAAGTAAATTGTTAGAAAAAATGAAATCTGAGATGGTGTTCATAAACTTTAGGATAGTAAAAGACAAGAGGCCAAGTCTAAATGATTGCTCTATATATATATATATATATATATATATATATATATATATATATATATATCCCATTTTACAGATACTATTTTATATACTTTATTTTTTTGAATTTACAAATCAAATTTGTTTTGCACAGCACTTTTGCCTAAGGTATTTTTTCCATATTTGATGAATTACAAATAGGTCTACAAATGAGTATTTAGTCTCCCTTGCAATCATTTTGCAGCTGATGAACATTGTATTCTTACATAAAGCATACATGAATCCTATTGAAATTCCTTAATGCAAATGTGACATTGAATGCTGACTTTGTAATATACAAAACATATTTGGTTGAAATGCATTAAACTCTTGAGGGGGGAAAAATCACTACCTCCTTTTTTCAATCTTCCCATAGTACAGGAAGGTTTCTAATCATGGTTGTCTCTTTTCTTTAGAGTTTATATACTCATTTAAAACAAAACTGAGGGAGTGGGGGCTTGAGAACAGAAGTTTCTTTGGACTTAGATTTAGTAGACTAACTTGAAATTTTCCTAAAGCCAGCTAGTTGGCAGAAGCTGGGACAAGTAACAGGAGCTCACTCCGTTATGCAGCGCTAGGGATTCAAACAGCTGAATTGCCAACCTTTTGATAGACAAGCCCAGTGAGCCACCGCATCCCTTTATCTTTATACATACATACATACATACATACATACATACATACATACCAGGGGTGGGTTTCTCGCCCCGTTCCAACCGGTTCGGTTGGAACGAGGCCGGCGGCGTCCTCGCGCACGCATGCGTACTAGCGTCTGTGCGATGCTCCAGCTGTTCCTGGAGGATCTCGCAGGCGCTGTATGCGTCCTGCGCATGCGTGGAAGCGCAGAATTCATCAAAACCGGGTAAGGAGTGGGCACGGGCGCGGGCAGGCACGGGGGGGGGCTTCGCCGTTCCCGGAAGTTACTTACTTCCGGGTTCGGCGACCAACCGGTTCGCAGGGACCGCCGCAAACCGGTTGAAACCCAGCCCTGATACATACATATATCACACACATACATATATAAGACATACATACACACACACATATATAAGACAGAGAGGGAACACCAAAATTGTACAGTCAGTTTCATTAATGTTTTTCATATTTCATAAGATATTCCACAATATTTTTTTAATCAATGAGAAACTTCAACAGAATTTATTTGGCAGACAGTGAGAGAGAATTTCCCCTTCCTAGTGCTTTGTTACATGCTATCTGCATTATTAGTACCTTGGTCTATTTTTTAAAAAAAAATGGGCTATAAGTAGAGAAGAGACCAAACAAACATTTTTTTCTTTGACATAAATAAATATCACAATGAAGAAAAAAACGCAAAAAGAAATCTGAAGTGCAATGGCACTTACTTTCAGGCATAATACAGAATTATTTCAGTTTATTCGGAATGAAAGAATACATGTATGGTGTTATGGACATTATGGATAGAAAGTTATTTTGGTTGAAAACTGTTTTATTTCATTTTCATTTTCCTTTTTATACAATCACTTATATACTGTGCAAAAGCAATAAACACAACTCATCTTCTATTCCACCATGGAAAACCAACATAACACTTCGATCCTCCATACACCCTTTCTTCTCCCCCTCCAACGTTCATTTCTCCCCTCCAGCATTCCCCTCTTCTACTTCCCCTCCCCCTCAAACATTCCTTTCTCCCCTTCCCTCCATCTCACCCTCCTTACACTCCCCTCTCACTCCCTCTTAACTCCTCCCTCTTCTTTCCCTCTACTCCTCACTTCGGTGTATTTCTACTATTCATTCTATTCAATTTGTATTTTACACTAAAATTATAAGAAAAGAGAGAAAATAAAGGGAAAATAAAAGGAAAATAAAAAAAGAATAAAGAGCAACAGTATACAAGTGCATTCTTATTGTTTTAAAATTGAAACTATCTCTCCACCCTCCCGCCCTCCCCCCCCCCATGAACCCCCCTCCCTAGCCCCCTTCCGACTTCCCAGATCCCATTCCCGGCATAACTCTTTATCAAGCACAGTCTGGAGTGTATTAAAACCAAATAGATTAAGAATTAAAAGATTAAAAATAAAGGAAAAAAGAAAGGAATAAAAAAAAGGGAAAAATCAATAAACTCTCTACATTAAGCTCAGCTTCCCATCATTATTAAAACTTAAGCAATGTGCATCATTCCTAGTCTCAGTTAATTTATTACTTGCAGGATTTCAAACTATATTGAAACCAAGTGAGTTAATCAAATAAAATTCTACTGTAGCTAGAGGCCTTATCTCTTTATCTAAATATGTGTCCATTTCCAAACCTTTAATTTGTCCCTTTTACCTCCTTCTCTATAAAGCAATTTAAACACCTCGAATATTTCTCACGGTTTCCATTCTAACTCCTCTCATCCTGCCTCTACCCGTGTCCATATATATATTTTATATCATCCGTACTCCTCTCATATTTGCTCCGCCTTCCTTCAAACTCCCTGAATATATCCTTCCAGGCATTATATTCAAATAACAATGACAATTTCTATAAAAATCAACTTACTTTCTGGCTCCGAATAAGCTCTAATTGAACCTTCACTACCCTCCCGTCTGCACCACACTTCCCAATTCCATTCAATCTAGGCCACAATCCAGAAACATCACAATCTCCGCCCTCCTCACCCTAGAGAATAATCATAAACAATTTATATAAAAATTCAAAGTTATCCATCAAGTCCTTTTTTTTTTAAGTCCCATACAGTATATTTTCCAAGAAATTCAGCATCATTTCTTTCAGCCTTAATGTCTCTTCATCGGTATACCACTATACCATTTTATATAAGACAGAAGTCACAAAATATTATTCAACTTAAAATTAAGCAAATGTTTTGGAAGCAAAACTAAATCCTTGTTCTCTGCTCTTCTGCCCTTCTGGAGGGGAAAAACGATACCTCCCGCCTTGTAGTTGTGTGTTTGGTTGTTTCTCTTCTACTTCTCCTTGTCTTTCTCTGTGTCCGGGTGATTCAGGAAGTCCCGCCTTCAGGATCTTGTGGTAAAAATCTCGGGCTTCCCAAACAGAGTTGAGGCGATGTTTCTGGTCATCAAATGTAACCGTAATACCAAATGGCACCTCCCATCTGTACTGTATCTGATTATTTCTGAGTTCTTTGGTTAGAAAAGCATAGTCTCTCCTGGATCTTAACATTTGGGGTGGTATTTCTTTGAAGATGATCAAATCCTGTCCATCAATTCGCAGCCTGTTATTGTAAAACTCTTGTAGTATCACGTTTCTGGATTCTTTTGTAGCAAATATATATAATTATATCTCTCGGAAGCTGTCTCCGTTTTGCTGTCCACGAATTATGGCGGTAAATTTTTTGGATCTGCCAATCAAAGTTGAGTCCCGGACTTCCCACCAAACAACTGAAAGCCTCAGAAAAGGTCTGTTTCAAATTCTCCTGTTCATTTTCACGCAATCCCCTAACTCTTATTGCAAACGCAGTCTTTTTATAATTTGTCATAACCAGTTGTCTTTCTGCATTTTCAACTTCCTGTTGCAACATTTCGATTTTAGATGTCAGATTAGAATTAGTTTCTTCCAAAAGTTCCAGTTTATCTTCCATTCCTGCAATATAATCTGTCATTACAGTTATAACCTCGATCATATTCTCCTTTGTTTGAGCAATCTTAGCATCAAGTTTATCACATAATTCCAAAACAAATTGCTTCATTTCCGATCTACATTCTTTAAGAGTTTCAAAAAGAAATTCTTTCGTTAACAAATCTCCAGTAGAGGGCGTAGAAGGCAAAGGCTGCGGCTTTATAGCAATTGCTTGGGATGTATTGTTGAAAAAACGTTTCGGTTGCTTTGACTTAGGAGCCATAATAAAAGAAAAAAAAGAAAACAAACAAAGTCTCTACTAACCTTGATTTAAGATAAAATACTTTCAGTAAACTTTTGGCAGTTAGTAAAGAGAAGTCTTCAGGGAAACGGGGCTAGTTAAGTATATCATATATCAAATGCGAAGGCTGTAAAATCGCCATTTTGAAAAGCAGTTAAACAAAGGAGTTTTTTGTAAAATTGAAGCTGGTATTTTGAATAATAATAAACAAAAAGGTTCTCAGGAATGTTCGCTGCTCGGATCGATTTTAAATAGCTTAGATTTGTCCTGAGGGGGGGGGGACAACCTGCCTTGAGCTGTAAAAAAAACAGCTGAGAAGATCTGGCTGGAGTAAAAAAAAAACTCAGCTTTTGTTGAACCTCTTTTCCGTTCACAGCGAAAAACAAAAGGCTGTGAACTACAAAGAGATTCTAACGACTGAGTTCCTCCCTGCCCCTTTCTTGCCTGAAAGGGGAGATATCTATAGATTTTTTAGATATACAGACCAGAACTCTGAGGGCAGCTCGTTTGAGCCACCGGCGGCGGCAGGCTCCTCCCCCGGAAGATAGAAAGTTATTTTGCACCAGATTTACAAAATTCTTGAGAAGACATCCCTTAAAATACAAATACTTCTTATTTAGGGACTACAACAGCAGGAACCGGCAACTTGGTCGTTAAACGAAGCAGTCCCTACATAAAACTACAATGGAGCTTAATTTAGTTTCCCTTCGTTTTACAGACCTGCAAAAGTTGCAAATGAAAGGATTGGTCCCAAAGTTACTCTTTCATGATTGGTCACTTTCATGATTGGAGGACTACCATTACTGAATAGTAAATTGAACTGGAAATTGTTTGCTGCTCTTAGGAATTAAAATTAAGTTTTACATAAGTAAAAGAAATATTATAGTATTTACATAAAAATCACATTTTTAAAATATTCTCCTTGCGCACAAATTAGATTTGTAAAATTAACACTTTGAGAAACCCAATTTTTCTTTTATTGTTCTGCCTTATGAATCACCATATCCTTTTTACAGAACTTACTTTGTCCCTAAATAACTCTCAGCAAGGTGACGTTATGATGTGCACCGCTTATATGCTCCAAATGCAGGTCTTCTACCTAAAGCCATGTAAGTTTGATCACTAAGCTGCTTGGGATCAATATCAAGCTGCCTAAAACTGACTCTGGGAAGAACAAAGTTTTTTTCCCTCCAGCTTGCCAAGCCCTTTCACAGAAACTCCTTTTTCTCCCCTTACCTCCCCTGATACTTTCCTTCTGCCAAAGTCAGCAGACTCCACGCTAGAACAGATTCCAGCTACACAAAGACTCTCAGGAGCAATTCCCTTAAATTGGTTTGGTCCAAAATACACCATGTATTTTTTTTTAAAAAAAATGCAGAATTCAAAAGGACTATTTGTTTCCACTCAATTTCAGAGAACTCAGAGTGGAACAGTTTTACAAACCAACACCCCCTCCCCCCCAAAAAAACCCTATACATTTGATGCATTTAAGAAGTAAGGAATATGTAAATGGTCTCCTCCTCAAAGCACTTAGCATGGGAAAAAACAAGATTTAAAAAGAGTGAAATGCAGATTTAATCACCAGTTTAAAATCTTTGAATTATGAGAGTTTTCATAAATTGAAGTAAATATATTCATGAAGTGAAAATCTTGAAAAAAATGTTCTGTTTCTCTAATGAAGAGCAGCAAAGGGAGGTTCAATTATTCTGAAGAAACCCAGTGATTTTAACTCTGTATTGGGGACCACTTGAACAACTTTGGTTACCCTGGTGGATTATTTTTGTGGATGAAAGACGGGAAGAATGTGACCCTTGTCTGTGGGTTTTTTTTTTGCAGGAGTAATCATAGTACCCTTCTAGACCAGGATTCCAAAAAGTGGTCAGTACTGATCTCCAAGAATCAATGGGATTATCCAAGGATTGATAAATAGCTGGAGGTCAAAAGGAGATCAATACAGGAGATAAATAGATGGTTTACAAATGATAGAAGGTTAGTCATGTATTGGGATCTCTGTAGAGCTCCACACCAGTCCCTGGTCCTAAAGTTGAGGTGGCTAGTGGTGAGGTAGTGTTACCCAGGGACTGATGGTCAAGACCTAATGAGAACTGCCTTGAGTTGTCTCTATCAGTTGTGTGTTGGTACTGGCCTCATTTATCTATTATTCTTTTGTATCACTATTAATTAAAATGCATTTATTAAATTATTTTTGTATAATAAATATTTGAGGGTCAATGAAGAATCTGATACTTCATGAAGGAGTTAATAAATTGAAAAATAATAAGCTGGAGACCCTTATACTAGGTCATTTCAGTAAATTGGGGGTGCACTGTTTTGCAGCATTGCCACTTATAAATGCAGAATACTAAAAAAAAAAATAATAACATGAGACCTGGGTGTGATATAAATCTGTTTTGGGCTGCACATTTTATCCCTACCATTATTGAATACTTCTGTGAATGAACAGTTGGTCTTACCTGAACAGTTGTTTTAGGAGGGTCGCACGATGAGCCAGGAATGGGCATTGTGATGTCCAATTGGCCTCAAGACAGAGTTAAACTGAAGCCACGCCTCTGTGCTCCTTTCTTCTCGCCCCCAGTTTCAACTAGTAAATCTCACTGCAAAACAAGTCATAGAAGACCCCCCTGTGTCTACCACCCCAGACAAATCCCAGGGCAGGAACCCAGCTCATCCTGCGACCCTCCTAAAACAACAGTTCAGGTAAGACCAACTGTTCTTTTCAGAACGAAGAAATCGTAGGATAAGCCAGGAATGGGACATACCCAAGCTAACATCCCTCAGGGGAGGCACTATTGGTCCTGGGCTCGTCATGTGCTATCACCTGCTGTAACACTCTATGGACAAAGGACGTGTCAGCCGATGCATAGGCATCCAGCCTATAGTTCCTGATAAAAGGAGATGGGGACACACACGTCGCGGCCCTGCATATATCCACAATCGGTGCCTCTGTGGTCCAGGCCACCGAGGAATGTGCCGTGATACCCGGTGGAATCGGCAAGCACCTAGTCTCATAGGCCAGCGCGATAGCCAGTTTGATCCACCTGCCGATAGCGAAGCAAGATACTCTTCCCCAGGGAGGATGGATGAAAAGAAACAAAGAGAGCCTCAGACTTGCAGACATTCACCGTATGCCTCAAACAAATGCATACGGTATCCAGCCTGTGCCAAAGCCCTATCCTGGGAAGGAGTCGGACAAAAATCCGGCAAAACAACCTCCCTGGACCTGGGAAAAAGAGAATTTACCATGGCGATGAAAGTCGGGTCCAGTCGGACAATGACCCGGTTCTCATGGAACAAGTAGAGGTCCGACCTAGAGGACAAGGCTCCCAGCTCAGAAATGTGGTGGGCGAAGTGACCGCCACTAGAAATACTTTAAGCTCATGAACTTCAGACCTACCATCCTTAGGGGCTCGAACGATTCTCCTGTCAGAGCTTGGAGAACCGTAGGGAGACTCCACGTGAAGCTTCTTCCCCAGGACGCTATCCTTGGCACCCTCTTTGGTGCCCTCTATTTCGCCCAGCTGTGCTGTGGCCCTAGCCTTATGGAGCAAGGACTTGAATAAATCAGGAGGGAACAACCCTGAGAAGGCCAGTGGCTCAGGCTTGGAGCTGTCTTCATCATCAGATATGTCCCTCTGAACTTGATCCCCAGCCATGGAGCCCTCACTAGCTAGGGAAGATGACACAGGCCTGTGTACTGCCAGGATGGGGGGCCTAGGCCTGGCTGGGGCTGTGGACCCTCCCCCAGTAGCCCTGGGCTTAGTTGCAGGGCTTGCAGTCCCTTGCTGCAATCCAGATGCAATTCCATTTGTGAAATTGCGGAAGAAATAACTCTTTGAATACTTGCGGGAAGCTGTTCCATGTCCCTGAGAAAGGGATCCTCCTCCCTTTCTGGGTCTGAGTCCTCTGGCTGTGGGGGCCAAGAAGGGTCTGGGGCATGCCCTATCCTCCCTGGCATCCCTACACTGGAAGGGGTCCCTATGATAAGGCCCCTGTTCCACCATCGAGGGGGGAGGGGAAATATCACCAGCCAAGTCCCTGACATACTCTAGAAGGTGGCCTGGGGACAAAATCAATGGGGGATCTGACCTCAGAAGTGAGAAACAATGCCTCCCTCGTTGTTCAGCCCTGGATACGTGTTTCTCCAGGACCCTGTGCCTCCTCTTCTCATATTTCTGAAGGGCCTTGGATAGTTTGTCAGCAGCCACGGCCTTCCTCTGCCATGCAGAGGCTGTGGGTCTGGGATGGGCCACCCTCGAAACTCCCTCCCCTGGGGACAATGGGGGGAATCGGGTCTCTCCATGCCATCCGCCATCGTAAGCAGCCTCCCTGCCCCACTTATCACGTCTCTCCAGGCTCAGCCTCTCCCCCCCCCCAAACTCCAGCCAGCAACAGCCTCCCTTGGTCACTCATGGCCTCCGTGCCTGTTGTTTAGCTGCCGGTAAACCTTTCTGTCCCCTTCAGAGGCTTCTGAAGTTGCTGCGGGTGCTGGCGGCACCACGTGGCTCATCGCGTGCTCCAAAGCATCCCACACCATTCCGAGGCTTCCCAGCCTGTTCTGGGTCCACAGGTGATTGCCGCTGCCGCCGCTGAGA
This sequence comes from Thamnophis sirtalis, assembly GCF_051295495.1. NCBI lineage: Eukaryota > Metazoa > Chordata > Lepidosauria > Squamata > Natricidae > Thamnophis > Thamnophis sirtalis. The sequence goes on along the minus strand of NW_028261383.1, from coordinate 53,234,447 downwards.
CAAACATAGCCCCCAAGAGGATGCGGGTGGAATGTGAGGTTCCACAGAAGCCCCTAACATATGGGGTGCCGCAGGGTTCGGTCCTGTCCCCCCTTCTTTTTAATATCTACATGAAACCGCTGGGCGAGATCATTCGACGGCACGGGATAAAATACCACCAGTATGCGGACGATACACAGTTGTATCTGTCCGCCCCGTGCCAACTCAATGAAGCGGTGGACGTGATGAGCCAGGGCCTTGAAGCTGTTAGAGACTGGATGGGGGTTAACAAGCTTGTACTCAATCCAGATAAAACCGAGTGGCTGTTGTGCTTCCCTCCCACTAATTGGCCAAGTGTTCCATCTCTCAGGCTGGGGGGGTCAAATACTACGCCCCTCAGATAGGGTCCGCAACTTGGGAGTCCTCCTGGATCCACAGCTGACCTTTGAACACCATTTGTCAGCTGTGACCAGGGGGGCATTTGCCCAGGTTCGCCTGGTGCACCAGTTGCGTCCCTACCTGAACCGGGAGGCTCTCACAACAGTCACTCGTGCCCTTGTGACCTCTAGGCTGGAATACTGCAATGTGCTCTACATGGGGCTGCCCTTGAAGAGTATTCGGCGACTTCAGCTGGTCCAGAATGCAGCCGCGCGAGCGATTGTGGGTGCACCTCGTTTCACCCACGTAACACCTATCCTCCGCGAGCTGCACTGGCTGCCTGTTGATCTCCGGGTGCGCTTCAAGGTGCTACTTGTCACCTACAAAGCCCTGCATGGTATTGGATCTGGGTACTTGAGAGACCGCCTACTGCCAATTACCTCCACTAGGCCAATAAGATCCCATAGATTAGGCCTCCTCCGAATTCCATCAGCCGGCCAATGTCGGCTGGCAACTACCCGGAGGAGAGCCTTCTCGGTGGCTGCTCCGACCCTCTGGAACGAACTCCCCGTGGAGATTCGTATCCTCACCACCCTCCAGACCTTCCACGTAGCCCTTAAGTCCTGGCTGTCCCGACAGGCCTGGGGCTAAAGATTTCAACCCCACTCGAATAGTATGACTGTTGTGCTCTTTTAATGATGTATGTTTTCGTGTTTGTAACTTGTTTGTCCTCCCTCCCCCTGAATTGTGAGCCGCCCTGAGTCCCCTCAGGGAAAAGGGCGGCATACAAATAAAGTATCTATCTATCTATCTATCTATCTATCTATCTATCTATCTATCTATCTATCTATCCCATCCCATGCGATCGGCAAAAAACTCGAGGACAAAATGGCCACCGCAATGGCATCTAGCCTCAAACGGCCCCCTTACCAGAGGCTGGGAGCAGCCACATCCAGGGGAGATTTCAGGTAATCAGATGGAAGCAGGTGAGGGAAGGCAGGGAGGAATTTGAAGCAGGATGAATCTGGATTGAGTTTTGGATGTGAGGAGCCAGTCTTTCTTAGACCAGACATTGAAACTAGATGCCAGAAGCAAGGAGCACAGAGGCGTGGCTTCAGTTTAACTCTGTCTCAAGGCCAATTGGATATCACAATACCCATTCCTGTCTCATCCTGCGATTTCCTCCAGAAAACACTTGCCGTTTACATTTGTATCAGAGTCACCAGAAGGCAGTTTATAATCTGTTCTTCCAAGAATCCTATGTGAACTAACCTTCCTTTCCTGTTTATGTATATATGTATTTATATATATATAGTACTCCACTCCTCTGCTCACAATAGAATACCTTATGCCACCAGGCTTGAAATTTTGGACCTGGACAGCCTAGATCTATGCCGCCTATGGTCTGACCGAAGCTTAGTAGACAAAATTGTCTGCTACAATGTCCTACCTGTCAATGACTACTTCAGCTTCAACCACAATAATAAACAGGCAAACAATAGATAACAAATTCAAAGTAAACCACTCCAAACTCGATTGCAGAAAATATGACTTCAACAACAGAGTGGTCAATGCCTGGAATGCACTACCAGACTCTGTTGTTACAACCTCAAACCCCCAAAACTATAACCTTAAACTGTCTACCATGGACCTCATTCCATTCCTAAGAGGTCTGTAAAGGGGTGTGCATAAGCACACCAGTGTGCCTACCGTCCCTGTCCTACTATTCCCATCTATTTGTACTCATTTCTTATGAATATACATATACCTTCTTATACTTACAGTATGTTTATGTTATATTCATACTTATACTTCTCATACATGCTTGACAAACCAAAATAAATAAATAAATAAATAAATAAATAAATAAATAAAATATGAGTACAAGAATGAAGATAATGTCACAGAAAAACACTCTGATTTTCAGAATAAAAATTAATGTGGGATTTCCCCTCTAGAGTCAGGGTGGGGCCTATATTTGAAGTAATGGTTGGCATATTTCCAACCAACCTTCTTCACCAACTCTAACATGGAATATTTGTAACCACAGCTAAACAAGCCTATGTGAACGCAGGACTTGTTTCTTTATTAGCAACAAAATAAAACATATGCTTATATATTTTTCAATTTTTTAAAATTCTGGCTCTGACTGTACTTTTCTTATTCTCACGTCTTAACAATATTCCAACCAGATCAAAATTATAAATCTGGATCTTGAATTCTAAGACAAGGAAAGTTATTTTGTGTGGGAGCAGTTTAGGAATAGGAAGTGAAATTGTTTTTCCATGCTGGGATTTACCTATTTTAAAAGATCACCCAACATTTGGGATGCTTTGGGATGCTGGACATAAATTATTTCTACTCCTACCCTCAAAACGACGCCATAGAGCACTGCACACCAAGACAACAACTAGATACAAAAACAGTTTTTCCCCCCGAATGCCATCACTCTGCTAAACAAATAATTCCCTCAACACTGTCAAACTATTCACTAAGTCTGAATTACTATTACTATTAGTCATCTTATTGTTCATATCACCCATCTCCTCCCACTTATGACTGCAGGACTGTAACTTTGTTGCTTGTATCTTACCAATTATATTGAAATTTATTGTTTCCTGATTGCTTATTTGTATCCTATGACTATCATTAAGCATTGTACCTTATGATTCTTGACGAATGTATCTTGTCTTTTTATGTACACTGAGAGCCTATGCACCAAAGACAAATTTCTTGTGTGTCCAATCACACTTGGCCAATGAAGATTTCTATTCTATTCTATTCTTTCATCAAAGTGAGAGGAACCCTATGCTCTATTTCTGACAACTTTGATTATCTCTTTCCTTAGACTTTCTAATATCTAATGCTGTATTGATTTAATTAAACATCATATATGGATGCTCATACTTTTTAATTATTTTATTAATTGTGTGTTGTGTGCTTTGGGTTTATATTTTCTTTTATTCAGCACTAACGTATTATTTTACTAAGCAGCCTGGGATTGTTTTACAATAATTAGATTATTTTGCTAGTCTTAACATACTCTGCTGACTAGCAGAAAAAACGTTCTCCAAATCATAATTAGTGAATCCTAATTATATTTAATTCCGCTCTGCTATAACAATACTTAAATACTTACTGCAGTATGACTGAAGATATTGGCCATAAAAGAAAAAGAAGAAAAAAAAATCTATTAACTACTGGAACACTTTGGCTTAACATTTTTGATGCAGTCATTGCAAGTTATATATGAATTTGCATTATTTTAATCCTTATTTTTGTGATTTTGTTCTAATTTGGATGTATGTCATCTGGTTTTGTAACTATAGGTGCAAGCCACTTTTAAGAAAAGATTTTAAATGTATCCTTAAAAGCTATTCTCTTTTCTTGTAAATATACTCTTTCAATTCTTTTAACTGAACGTGAAAAGTAACCACTGAACTCATGTTAGACTTACCTCTTAGGTTATTTAACAATTATGCTGCTTATAATTTTGGCTAGGGAATTATGTGTTGCGGATTCAGAAAGGAAGGGCTATAAGTTCTATTTTAACAAGCATAATTAGAATGTATAATTCCAATAATTAGAATGTATCATGGAGAGCAATTGTGATATACCTTAGCCGGTGGAAGTGAATCATGTTCACAAACCGAGGGGGGGAAATGGCAGCCATGACTCTGCAGTCTTAGTGCTGTTTCTTTGTTCAGTAGTAGCTTTTATTCAGAATAGGAGGAATGAAAACCTTGGTATGAACTGTAGGATTAAGAAGTACTATTCCTATTGGGCCTATAGTATAGGCCTTCCAGAATAGGAAAACCACCACGGTGTTATGAAAGCAGCTTATATGAGCCTCAGTGGTGCAGTGGTGTTAGTCTGCAATAGAGCAGGCTACTTCTGCTGACTGTCGGCTGCCTGCAATTTGGCAGTTCAAATCCCACCAGGCTCAAGGTTGACTAAGCCTTCCATCCTTCTGAAGTGGGTAAAATGAGGACCCAGGTTGTTGGGAGAAATATGCTAACTCTGTAAACCACTTAGATAGGGCTGTAAAGCACTGTGAAGACTTTATGACCAATCCTCACACCTATGACTATTGCAGAATCCCCCCATTCTCTCAAAATCCAGGCACTTGGTAAACTGTATACAGTATATATGATGATTGCATGTGACTGCTATTTCTGATCTTCCCAGCTAGCTTTTGACAAGCAATGTCAATGGGAGAATCTGTATTCACATAATGACCTCATGATTTGCTTAACAACTTCAGTGATTCACTTAACAAACCTGGCAAAAAAGGTTGTAAAATCAGGTGTGACTCACTCATCAGTGTGACAACAACTGCCTTGCTTACCAATGGATATTCTGGTGCTTCTAAGTCGAGAACTACCTGTATGTAGTCCTTATCTTTGGTGATCATAAAATATACATGCTACATACCTGTACATAGTCCCTATGAAACTGAAATATATTTTATTACTTTATAAATATCATTTTTAGCTGAAAAATTCTTAATTCTACAAAACTGATTCAACAATAATATTTATCTTTTAGTAAATAGTATAGTTTAATCCAGATAATTAATATTATCTATAATAGGATTCATGTATTAGTACTGATTAAAATATGCTAATGCTGTTAATTCTTTATAGATCCTGTTGAACATTTAATACTTAAAGCTAATGAAGTAAAAATGTGATTCTAGGCAGCATTCAGCAAGCCCAACACAATTTAATTTTAAAGTAAGTATCTGTCACTTATCAAACCAACTCAGCCGGTTGCTTGCTTCTTCAACAAATATCACTCAGGGAATCATAGCTATAAAATTGCTGTGTGACATATATAGCACTCTCCTACACAATACTCTATAACACACTATCATAAGAATGAATAAGACTGTTATTGTCTCAAAATTTTCACTGCTGATGCTTACAAAAGAACTGGGAAGAGGAAGAGGTTGAAAGTGGCTGAACAGCACTAGATAGAGGCACTGACATTCTGTTAATGTGATTTTTTGTCTTCAGCCCTACATTTTGTTCACTCAGCTATATCTAGACAGAAAAATCTGCTTGATTTTTTTCCCATTTGATATGAAGTAATAACATGAACATCAGACAAGAGACTTCTTACAGAGAGAAGAAAATATGTCCATCATTTCTCAAGAGTTTTTCTCAAAACCCCATTTGTATCAATGGAAGAAATAAGCTATATGTTTTTACAGACTAAAAGAGAGGGAATTTATAGCAACACTAAGTTGTTCATAAGAACTTCTGTATTTGTTATTGGCATTCAGTGACAACTTAATTTTGAAGGAATCAACCATTTCTGCAGTGTATATTGATGCACTCTACAAAAACAAACAGTACAAACTACAATTTTTTGTGTGTTCATCATTCTGTATGAATGAGATGGATTTATTCTATGAGAATTATGCCACAATATTTTTGAAATTTCCTCGTCATCAGCAAATTAAAATTTTGGATTTTAATGGACTTACAATATATATGACTAAGAATAATTAGCCTTAACATTGGCATCAAATTCTACACAACTGAATTTAGCCCACAGAGAGAGAGAGAGAGAGAGAGAGAGAGAGAGAGAGAGAGAGAGAGAGAGAGAGAGAGAGAGAGTGTGTGTGTGTGTGTGTGTGTGTGTATATATATATATATATATGCATGCACACGTTTGTATGTGTGTGGTATAGTAAAAATGAAAAGGTAAATACTACATACATTACAATGCATATCAATTAATGTAATTGTATAAAAATATTCATGAAACTATAACTACAGCTATACAAATGAAGTCCTTCATTTTTCAAGAATGTTCATTCACACACAGATGCACTCCGATTCTTTATAGATCTTCTAATGCAGCAGATTGGATCAGAACTAACTGCTTTATCACTCTGTTACAATTCATATCTTTATTTATTGCAGTTTCTATGCACTGTCTTCAACATCTATATGCTGCTTACATCTCACATTAAATTTGAATAAAACCATAGGCATTTGTCTCTCTCTCTAATTAAACAACTATAATCCCAAATAAAACCTGAATTCATAAATATAAAAATATACCACTGAAATGGATAATTAAAAGAAAACATACAATACAAATATATAGAAACCAATTTATAAACCTTACCCAACATCCAAAATACCATTCAGAAGTTTCATTTTGAACTGCTTCCCAAAGAAGTGAAAGTGGGAGCCGACTTGATGTCTTCTAGGAGGCTATCTGAAGGGATGACATCACCACCAAAAAGCTATGCCTCTGAAGCCTGATTCCCCTCACTTTTCCCAGTGACATTGAAATGAGCCTTGGTGGCACAGTGGTTAGAATGTAGTATTGCAGGCTGACTCTGCTCACTGCCAGGAGTTCAATTCTGAATGCTCACTCAGTCTTCTATCCTTCCAAGGTCAGTAAAATGAGGACCCAGATTGTTGGGGGCAATAAGCTGACTTTGTAAACCACTTAGAAAAGGCTGTAAAGCAGTGTGAAGCAGTATATAAGTCTAAGGACTAAGGGCTATTTGCTGGATCAACTCCAAATAGAGAACATAAACTTGCAGATAACTTGGCTCCAAGTCATGTAGAGTTTTAGAGGAAATTCCAGTACTCTGCAATATATCCTGAACCATATTGGTAACTGGTGAGGGCTTGCAACACTAGTATAAGGTTCTCATACCAGCAAATGCTAACCTCTGTATGTATGGTCATTGTACCTAACTCAAGCATACCAGTAATCTTCAAATGTAAACCTACCATGTAAACCACATTGCGTTAGCCTAAATGAGTGGTACAAGGGAATGAGTCATACAAGGGAATGACAATGCAGTAGCTTACAACTACTGCACTTCTTGAAGGTGGGTAAAAGTCCCTTGGCTGTAACCTCCAATCTGCTATCCTAACAATAGCCATGAGTCCAATAGGATCCCAAGTCATGGATCTGCCCAACAGGGGTAGTACCACCTTGCAAAAGACATCACAACAGATTGAGAATTCTAATTGAAAAAACAGTAACTCAGTCTTGTTGGAATTCAATTTAATCCTATTGCTACCCATTCCTGTATAACCAACCTTTTTCAGACTATAATGTTATGTTTGTATGTTTATTATACTTGTATGCCGCCCTATTCCCGAGGGATTCAGGGCAGCTAACAAACAAGTGGGAAAGGGGGAGATACAAAAAACAAACAAGACAAAAACAAGATACAAAAAACAGATTAAAAGCTACACAACAATCACAACAATTCAAGTGGGGCTGGGAACTCATCAGCCCCAGGCCTGCCGGAACAGCCAGGTCTTGACGGCTTTGCGGAAAGCCTGAAGGGTGGTGAGGGTCCGAATCTCCACGGGAAGATCGTTCCAGAGGGCCGGAGCAGCCACAGAGAAGACCCTCCCCCGAGAGGTCGACAGTCGACATTGGGTAGCTGATGGTATTCGGAGGAGGCCTAATCTGTGGGATTTAATTGGTCGTAGGGAGGTAATTGGCAGGAGGCGGTCTCTCAAAACACACTGGTGTATAAGACACACCAAGATTTTGAAGAGGTACCATATTTTTCAGAGTATAAGACGGACCTTTTTCCCTCAAAAAAGAGTCTGAAAATCTGACTGTGTCTTCTACACTTATACACTGAAGACAGCATTTTTGCCTCCTGAAGCCCCGCCACTTCACCAAAATGGCTGTGCATAGTTTGTATGAGGCTTTCAGAGAGCTCCTGGGGGCTGGGGAGGGCAGAAATGAGCAAAAAAGGTCCGTTTTCTGCTCAATTTTGCCCCCTCCAACCCCCAGGAACACTCCATAAGCTTACTAAAGGCTATCCATGCCCCTTTTTTGGCACAAAAAAAAAAAATAGGCCCATTTTCATGAAAAATGGGCCGCTTTTTACTCTTTTTTGGTCCCTTACCCCCCAGGAGCACTCTACAAGCCTCCTAAGGACTATTCATGAGGTTTGCAGAGTGCAAAAACTTTTTTTTTTAATTTGCCTCTTCAAAACCCTTGTGCATCTTATACTCTGGTGTGTCTTATACTCCAAAAAATACAGTAAGTACGAAAAAAATGTCCTCCCTGGCCACCAGGAGCATTCTGCAGGCTTCAGCAGGGCTAGGGGAAGGCAAAAACGTTTAATTAGAGAGAAAGAGGCAAATGCCTATGAGTTAATTCAAATTTAATGTGAGATATAAGCAGTGTAGATGAGTGCATAGAAACTGCAATAAATAAAGATATGAATTGTAATAGAGTGATAAAGCAGTTAGTTCTGATCCAATCTGTTGCATTAGAAGATCTATAAAAAATCAGAGTGCATGTATGTGTAAATGGACATTCTTGAAAAATGAAGGATTTCATTTGTATAGCTGTAGTTATATTTTATGACTATTTCTATACAATTACATTAATTGATATGCATTGTAATGTATGTAGTATCTACCTTTGGTATGGGCTGAAGCCTGCAGATGCTTCTGAGGGTGGGAGAAGACAAAAACAGGCCGTTTTTTGCCTATTTTTCACAAAAATGGGATCCGGGCGCGGGGCTTCAGGAGGCCAAAATTACTGTATTCAGTGTATAAGACGCACCAACATTTCCATGGTCTTTTGTGGGGGGAAAGGTGCGTCTTATAGTCCAAAAAATACGGTAGCTAGGTTGAGATGAGGTAACTGAAAAAAGCTATTAGTTGGCTATATGTGTTATGGCTTGCTCCAAACCAGAGGAAAAAGACAGAGAGGATCTTGCATTGGAGAGGCTGAGTGGATTCAACTAAAGGAAGATTTGAACTAGAAAGCCAAAGAGCAAACTGATAATAACAAAGAACTGATGAAAATATCCACACTTCAGATCAAATACATTAAATACATTAAGACAAAATTAGGCCTATTAATTTTGTGATTTCCAATATGGGCAAGAATGTGATCATTTGGGACAAGCCCATAATTTTTTTATTGTAGTTATGAATGATTATCTCTGGGTCATTAATAATTCTATCTTAATGAAATCTTTATTGTACATGGCAAGGTCAGAGAACCAGAACAAAGGAGGAAAGGAGGAAAAGGGGTAGGAGGGAGAGAAATGAACAATTGTTTTATGAAGAGGCCAGTCTCTGTCAACTACTCCCTCAGCCCAGGATCTTGCATCAAACACACACACCTGAACTCACTCCAAACTGGAGTCCATAAAAATTAATCAGAACATATAACAGTATTACAACTAGCTTCATTGAGCTAGCTTGCTGATTAAATTCACTAGATTCCAGCTCGGTTGCTATTGGTTAGAAACTTCAACATCTCCTTGTTTTCAGCCAAGCCTTCAAAACCAAAACCTTTCATGAAACAAAATGGACACTTCTGCCTCGTCTTATAAAATTCTCTTTGAGAATGGAAACCTACTCTTTTGCTTGGCTCCTCAGCCTTTGATTAACCTGGATTCCTGTGGACTTAACCAATCAATTGATATTTCTTTAACCCTTGCACTGTTTGGGACTGTTGAAATGGAATGGAATTCCCATACAGCAAATTGGCATTGAAATCCTGCAAGATAAACAGGCTAAGATAATCAATATAATGCTGAAATATCAGTTAGCTGAGAAAGACAGACTGTTAGGGGCATCAGTATGGTCATCTAGTCAGCAAGATGAGATATCTATACTGGCAAGATTAAGAAAGATGGGAGAAGTGGGAGATACTGTTGCGTATACATAAATATGCAACCAACATTTATTTTCATGATGGTAATTTCTGGTAAACAATTGATTTTAATATTCATTCATTCACTATATTCAACTTTTTATTCCTCCCTTTAGAGCATATGTAGCTCAGGACTGAAGTCCTTGGTGCTTCCTGAATTGGTTTCTTTACCAAACTAGGTAATATCATGAGTTCTAGTAAATGTGGGTTTGCTCCCTGATTACACACAGTAGCTTGCCCTGCCAGTATTGGTGAAGGTATGGTTTTCTTTTTGGTTGTTCCGTAATTTAGGTATTGTTTTCTGCTTGATTATTTGTCTGGAGTTAATTCAGGCTTATTTGAGTGTTGGCTGCTGGAAAGGATGTATTCTATTTGTGTTTCCTTCTGTTTTTTTAATTGTCTCTTTTAAATGTAGTTTATCTCTAGTTCCTCCCTTCCCAAATCCCTTCACTTCAAAATATATTTAAATATTTCATCTTATATATGAAGACAATAAATCTTCAACTTCATTTTTTAACTTAATCACCTTCATTGTTTTTGTATCCTTCCTGTACTACCAGGATCACTGGAAAACTTCAGGAGAGTTTACTCAACTCACTTAATACTAGCCTTACCACTTCAGACCCAAAATATCTAGATAAGAATCTTGATTAAAGATGAATAAAGCAATAAACCACTAAAACAGTTCTTTGCATTTGGTTAACATGTACCTTAAATTGTCTTTTTATATCCAGTTTAAATCCTGCAATTCTTTCTGGCTCAACAGATAGCGTAACAATGGCTTAACAGATATTTTACCCTGTTCTCCTTAACCTTGAAGCCACGCAACTGTTGCTTGTTGACATAATGGTCATATCCTGCTGTGGCAAAATGCTGGCTTGCAATTCCCACTTATACTTGCTATAGTTTTATATATAAAAATAATTGTAAATAATATTATTTGTATTTCTGTGTGTTCATTTATTTCTGTTGACACTACTCCCTTAATTGCATTTTGTGTCTATAAATCACAATATGTTTAATTGGTTAATAATAGTTTTACTTCACTGTTCTGTTGAAAAAACAGGTGTGTGTGTGTACGTGTGTGTGTACGTGTGTGTGTACGTGTGTGTGTACATGGGTATGCGCGCAGGTCTTGCCATATTCGGGTCTTTTCCTGTGTAAGATTGGGAGTATCTTGGCAAAATTTCAAAACGTCGCCAAGATACTCTCAATCTTACATGGGAAAAGACCCGAATATGCCAAGACATGCATACCTGTACACGTGAAAATCTACAAATAGCCTTTGATGAGACTTGGAACATATCAATACATTTAATGTTGGACATACAGATGTTCGACATCTTTGACACGTATCTTATATGAAAAGACGTAATTACTGAAAAAATATAGTTCATCCCATGATATTCTAGAAATCTGATTAGCTTTTGGATATAAATTTATACATAGCTTATATTTAAATTGTAATTTTAGTGGTGATTGATTCATTCTTGTTTGAATTGAATTGAATTGAATTGAATTTCCTTTATTTGTATGCCACCCTTTTCCCTGGGGGGACTCAGGGTGGCTCACAATTCAAAAAGGGAGGGGGGGAAAGACAAACAGTATTCCAATATGGAAACAATACAACATATTAAAAGAGAGCACAACAGTCACACAATTCGGGTGGGGTTGGAATCTTAACCCCAGGCCAGCCAGGACAGCCAGATCTTCAAAGCGGCGCGGAAGGATTGGAGGGTGGTGAGGGTCCAAATCTCCACAGGGAGTTCGTTCCAGAGGGTCGGAGCAGCCACCGAGAAGGCTCTCCTCCGGGTAGTTGCCAGTTTGCACTGGCTAGTAGATGGAATTCGGAGGAGGCCTAATCGATGCAATCGTATTGGTCTAGTGGAGGTAATTGGCAGTAGGCGGTCTCTCAAATACCCAGGCCCACTACCATGAAGGGCTTTATAGGTGATAAGTAGCACCTTGAAGCGCACCCGGAGATTGACAGGCAGCCAGTGCAGCTCGCGGAGGATAGGTGTAACGTGGGTGAAGCGAGGTGCACCCACAATCGCTCGCGCGGCCGCATTCTGGACTAGCTGAAGTCGCCGAATGCTCTTCAAGGGCAGCCCCATGTAGAGCACATTGCAGTATTCCAGCCTAGAGGTCATAAGGGCACGAGTGACTGTTGTGAGGGCCTCCCGGTTCAGGTAGGGACGCAACTGGTGTACCAGGCGAACCTGGGCAAATGCCCCCCTGGTCACAGCTGACAAATGATGTTCGAAGGTCAGCTGTGGGTCCAGGAGGACTCCCAAGTTGCGAACCCTGTCTGAGGGGTGTATAATTTGACCCCCCAGCCTGAGAGATGGAACACTTGGCCAATTCGCGGGAGGGAAACACAGCAGCCACTTGGTCTTTTCTGGATTGAGCACAAGCTTGTTGACCCCCATCCAGTCTTTAACAGCCTCCAGACCCTGGCTCATCACATCCATCGCTTCATTGAGTTGGCACGGGGTGGACAGATACAACTGGGTATCGTCCGCATATTGGTGGTATTTTATCCCGTGCCGTCAAATGATCTCACCCAGCGGTTTCATGTAGATGTTGAAAAGTAAGGGGGACAGGACCGAACCCTGCGGCACCCCATACGTTAGGGGCCTAGGGGTCGATCTCTGCTCCCCAACTAACACCGACTGTGACCTGTCCGAGAGGTAGGAGGAGAACCACTGTAGAACAGCGCCTCCCACCCCCACCTCCCGCAGTCGTCGCAGAAGGATACCATGGTCGATGGTATCGAAAGCCGCTGAGAGGTCAAGGAGCACCAGGATGGAGGCGTGGCCTCCATCCCTGGCTCTCCAAAGATCATCGGTCAATGCGACCAAAGTGGTTTCTGTGCTGCAGCCAGGTCTGAAGCCTGACTTGGATTTTTTGGATTTTTTTTCAGTTCAAAACCATTTAAATTTTATTTGCATCATGTTTCTGATTTATGAAAGGTTGATTTTTCCTATTTATTTAGATAAATCTAAATAATCACTAAATAAATCACCTTCAAACAATTATTTAATCATAGTAACATCATGACATTATAGTAAATGTAAATCATAGTAACATTATGACATCATAGTAAATGTTCTCAATTATCTAGGGCTATTTTCCCAAATTGTAGAGACTACAACCTAAATGGCTATCTTCAAGTAGCATTTTTAAAAATGACAACCCCTGTGTTGAATCACTTGCTCTGACTTCTCCCTGACTTCTAAATGTACCTGAAGCTTGCTTACGTAATTTGAAGCTTTTTTTTTCCAGAAAAGTACATATAAGCAGAGGATTGTAAAAACAATTGTATCTTTTTAGAAAATCAAAATCCTGGCCGTCTATTCGGAGAAACAAAAAGCATATAAATGCCAGAGCTGCTTGCTATAAAAAGGATTAAGTAGACATGTGGAAATGCTTCTTACTTCCACGTGTGTCACTAAGTGCCAGGGTCTTGGCAATGTCAATTAATGAGCAGCAAAACTGCTACAGCATATGCAGAAGTATTTCAGTGAAGGCACACATTAATTCTGAGCTAAACAAAAATAATCCTTTGCTTAACAAGGCAAGAAGAGGCATTGGAAATGACAAAGGCATAAAAAAGCACAATCCATTTAGATGGCTCTTTTTCATAAATCAAATTTCAATTCTTATCCCAGTTTAACCAGGTGCAGCGCTTGAGGGAGCTTGGTATCAATTTGGCCAGAGAAAAGGCGGCTATGGCACAGAGCAAGTACAGAGATGCCATAGCTTGGCAAAATGCAAAGGGACCAGGGAAAAGAAGCCGGAGTGCCATTTGAATGCAGGGACGCCATGGGGAGGACTTACCAGAGAAACCTGCAACCTTCTCTGCTGATTTTCCTACTGAGTTTGCTTGTAGAAAGCTGACAGGAAAAGACACAAAAGGCTATCACATGATTGCATGGAACTGTCATAAGTGCAAGCCAGTTGCCAAGCACCTGAGCTCCAATCACAAGGTCATTGGGGGTAGGGTGCAGTGATTGGAACTTTGAAGAAATAAGTACTACTTGTTCAGTATTTTTGCAACTATGAATGGTTGCTGAACAAGTGGACAATAATCGAGGATTATCTGTACTAATAAAAGCAGTTAAGATTTTACAATGTCAAAAAACAAGAGTATATAATAAAAATAGAACTTTGATTCTACATTACAGTGCCAGAAAAAAATACTGCTCCCTTATTGTCTTTGATTACATCCACAGAACACATCCATAGCAAATATAATAATTCTATTTTGGTTATAGTTTATGCTAGTAACTAAGACTATTGTACTAATTTATTGTGAGAATTCTGTAAGAAACTCTCATTAGGAATATATTGAGGGAATAATTTTACATAGAATCAGGGTGGATTTGATTTAAATCAAGTCAATTTGAATCATGATTTTTAAAGAGCAGCTGTCATCTCTGTCCTGCAGCGGCTCCTCCTCTGACAGTCCCAATATTGCAGAATATACAGCCTCATGCTACTTAACTAAGCTGCATTTTATGCTGAATAAACTAAATCATTAATGTATCTTAAATAGAAAATGATCTTTTGATATTTTTTATTCCCAAAGCATTTTATTAAAATAAATTTAATAAAACAAAAAAAATCTGATTTAAATAAAAAAAATACAATTTAAAATTTTTAAAATCCGTTTTAAATTTTAAAAATACATCGTTTTTAAAAAAATCATCTATTTTTATTCACACTGCATAGAATGGAGGTTAAATTTCAAGAATTAAATATTTGAGAATTGCTTAGTGTTGCTACCAATTTTGGATATTTGAAGAAACAAAATTCTTCCATGTACAGAACAAACCATCTGGAATAAAGTCTAGCCTTATCTGTAATTATTTGCAATAGAAAAATATTTTTTTAGTTGCAAGCATTTTATCTATATTTAAATAAATAATTCACGTTGCATGGTACAAATAAGTATGTGGAATTACATGTTAATTAGTTACAATTTAATTACTGTGTAAATACTGCTATGTAAAAAGATAATCAGTTACTTACTTGTGTGGTGAAAATTAACTGATAACAAGAGATTTACCATTGTAAATTAGGGCAATTATACATTAAACACTATGTTATAGGTTATGTGCACTACGTAGGTAATCATCTATTTATTTTTCTACCACAATCCTATGTTATACATTCAAATGTGCTTCAGGTCCAATATTGGTGTCTGGAATTTATCTTTCTGAAGTTAGATAATTGTATATTTTAACTACAGTATCAATTATCTCTACCACAATTTGAAATATTTTCTCAAAACACTCCTAACGTTTCTAATAATAAGGTGTTTTGTTGCGATTGTGTCTAGGGAGAGAAATGACTGTCACCTTTAACTTGGATTTCAAATACCCCCTTCTCTCCTTCATTCATACAGCACTCAATTTAGTTTGAGGCCATCTGCTGCTATAAACCTAAATTGTGTGCAATTTTATGTCTGAAAAAAAAGAATGGTGGTTTCCCCCTGTACTTCTTTCATTATTTCACCAACATGGTACAAAGAGAAGAAAAAAATAACAGAGCTGGTTGCTTTTGCTCTTTGCTCCAAGTAGTTTGTATTCTTTTAAAAGGCCTTTTGTGTGCAATTCTACAATGCTTGCAAGTTGATTCAGAAGCTTGCAGATAAAGAATATCTGCAATAGTTGTTGGCTGATTTTCTATTGACTTCTTTTTGAGAATGAAGGTGTTTCTCATTACTTTCTTATAATACAATGAAGATACCAGTTCAGTTACATTGACCTTTAATGGTGTTTATTTTTGTATATATTTTATTAGAGATCATGTTGGTAGTGTTTATTATTCTATACATGTATTTCACTTTCAGGGGCCTAGATTACATCATGTTGTGTGGCTGCTGCATTCCTTCCAGGTTTTTTTTACGTCTTGATAAGAAGAATGAACTAACATAGAGATTTTATTAATAAGAGATTGAAAATTTAAAGATAAAATCAAACTCTTAAAGTAGACATTAAATTAAAATATTAAAAAAATCAGGTGGCAATAAAGAGCTAATGGGATGATATAAAATTCTTTTAAAATGCACACCTTGGTGCCTTGAAGGATGATCCAACTACACCTTTAATTGTTTACATTTCCTTCTCAAAAAATTCAAGTAAGCCAGTTGAATTCTGAACCATTTGCAAGTTGTGATAATGAGAGGCAACAAACTGAAGCTGAATTCAAACAAGCCACTGTACGAATGCTTTTGGTGGAGGGTTTATCTGGCCAACTGTTCATCTTGTTCTGTATGGGATTGCAATCTCTCCAAAATAACAAGCTTGAACTTGAAAGTTTCATCAGAAGCCTAACACCTATGCCACAAAGCAGCTTACACCAGCTTAGTTTGCTGTACCGAGTTCAGGCTATCTAATTATCTGGAGTTTTCCCAGTGTTGTACAATTATTCTTTTGGCTGCTATAATTAAATAGATAATATAAACTCTTTATTTTTAAGCTTTTGGTTTGGTCCTGTAAATAAGTGCAGTAAGTCGAACTCCGGAGAGCTTTCAATTGTTTGTGTTGTGATAATACTATTATATGGGTCTATATATATAATTCTTTTGTTTACTCTCAATTCCTTTTGCCACTGGAGGTCTTGAAATAAAAAAGATTAACTGCTCAAGAATTTTCATCATTACCGATTGATTGATTTGTACAGCCACCCACCAGAAAAGAGTCTGTGGGACTACCAATATTAAAAATAAATACACCAACAAACATACAAAATCTCAAACGAAAGTAAAATGAAATAAGAACAGCTGGGAAAACACACACACACACACACACACACACACACACACACACACCATCCAGGTTTGAGTACCAAAAGAGGTTTTTAAGGCCTTATGAAAGGCCAGTAGGATTGGGAATGATGTTCCAGAGAGTGGGCACCACGATAGAAGAGAACCTATTTCTGGGCCCTGCCAGCAAACAATTCATGGCCAATGATATTAGATCAGGTAGGATAGGATGAAAACTGGGGAGAAATGGTTCAGTAAGTAGCTCAACCCATTAGGGGCTTTAAAGATAACTACTAGCAGCCTGAATTGTACCTGGAAGCCTGCCAGTAGCCAATGCAGCTTGCAGAGCAGTGGTGTCACATGCACTGAACAACTGGCCACATAAATTGCTTGTGCTGCCCCATTCTGCACCAGTTGGAATTTCCAAATACTCTTCAAGGACAGCCCCACATACAGTGTATTGCAGCAAGTCACAAAGGCATGAGTGATCGTGAGCAAGACCTCCCAGTTCAGAAACGAGATACAATTGATACAAAACCCAAAACATTGCAAAAAGGCCTCCCCTTAGGCACAGCTGCTATCTGCTCTTTGAGCAAACACTGTGAATCCAGGTGGATTCTCATTTTGCACACTGGGCCTGTTTGAGGCAGTGCCAACCAATTCAGAGCCAAGGAGGTCTAAAAATCCAAAGCCACTCAGGTTGGGTTTCCTCAAATGGGATCTGAGAATTGAAAGCAGAAGACCTTCCTATTCTTTTCATTATCCCATTCTCTTGCTCTGAAAGAGAGAAGAGAGAATATTTCTGGGATACCAGTTCTCCAGTCGCTGACAATGCTAGCACAGTTTCATAGAATAGATAAAAGAACCAATGGTCTTCTTCTGCCAGCAGCAGCTATGAAAGCTTATCTCCTTGTTCCTATTTCTTTTTCAACCATATTGCCAAACAAGACTAGGATTCTGAAATGTGGAATGTTAAACTGGCATAATTTTCTGCCTGTTCACCAACTGCAGTTAAGTACTTTAATGCTGCAATTTGCATGTATGGTAAATTATGCACAGTGCTTTTTCAATTATTTAAGCAAAAAATCAACTATCTTCTAAAATACTTTTTTATTTTTATTTTAAAAGAAAGTTATCTCCAAGACTTTTTAACCTAAATTAAACATTAAAAAACAGCCTATGGAACCTTCTAGGATATCTGAAATTTCATGTAATAAAACCATTAGTTACATTTCTTAAAATGTTTTTGAATGTTAACTACTACAATCCCATCTCTACCTGAATATAAAACAAGCTAACAAGGAAAGAACACTTTTTTCTTACAAGATCTTGCATATTTTGCACAAGGTGAAATTTTCCTTTAGGAGCAGCACAATGGAAAGTCTGCATGCACTCAGGTATTATTTTTCCACAAATCCCTAACTGGGGTGGGGGAGGTCACCTTCACGTCCTTGTTTAATTAAGAATCCATGCAGTTTTCTTGACAATATTTTTAGAGGTGGCTTGTCCTTGGTTTTCTTCCTAGATCTTAGAGAGAATGACACTTAGCAATAGCAATAGGACTTAGACTTATATACAGCTTCACAGTGCTTTACAGTCCTCTTTACAGGTCCGCATATTGCCCCCAACAATCCAAGTCTTCATTTTACCTGACCTTGGACGGATGGAAGGCTGAGTAAACCTTGAGCCGGTGAGATTCGAACTGCCAAATTGGTGGCAGTCAAAAGTCACCAGAAGTAGCCTGCAGTACTGCATTCTAACTACTGCGCCACCACTTACCTGGTTTTGTCCCTACAGAAGAACTAAAACTCACAAGATACCAGTTTCTAGCCCAGTATCTTTAAATTCTATGCTGGCTCTTATCTGGAAATACTAGTAAGAAGCACATAACACCATGCATTAAATAAAAATCACTTAACCACAGTAATGGGGAGCAAAATTTATGTCATTAAGCTATGCCAGTGATAAAGTGCAATTTCATGTAGCAGTGCTGCTTAGTAATGAAATTTCCAGCATTTCAAGTTGCTATCTTTAAGCAAATTACCATGTGAGGACAACAGGTACTCATCATTTGAGCCCTTTTGCTAGTTTTGCTATTGACTCTGCTTGCAGGAAGTTAGCAAAGTTGGTTACAAATGGTGATTCTGTACAACTGAAGTAAAGTTTGAGGACCTCAACCACTCGTTTAGCACCATAATGAATATCAAACAATCAGAATAGAGCTGGAAGGGACTTTGTGGGTCTTCTAGTCCAATCCTCAGCTCAAGCAGGAGACCCTATACACATGATGGTGAACCTTTGGCAGGTGTGATGGAAGTGGCATGCAGACCCATCTCTTCGGGCATGCCAGCCATCACCCGTTGCTCTTCTGGGTTCAGGCGTGCACATGTGTGCCGGCCAACTGGCCTTCGTACACACATGTGCCCCAGAAACTGGAAGACCAGGTGACCGGCTTGCATGAGCACACTGGAAACCGGAAACTCAGCTTCCCGGTGCACGCATGCAAGCCAGGGAACTGCTCTTCCAGTTTTCAGCACTCAGATATGGTGATCTGAAAGAAACCTTGAGAAAAAACTAGAGGTTACATTCAGAGGACAATATGAATTAACACCTTCAGATTTCAAATAATGTTGCCATTTGTAAAACAACGTAAATATTCTTTGCTGCCTTACTTTGACACAGGAACACATTGGAGTAAATGAGTCCAGTAGACATCTAGGTCTCTCTAATGCTATGGAGTATAAAAATTGTTCATACAACATATGTGCCATCCTAGGCAATACTATCCATTCTCAAGATTTGTATGAAAATAGGAAAAATATTATCTACTCTTGGGCAAATAATCCTTTGGTAGATAACCCAATTTTCATGGTTTCTAACATTTTATTTTAAGTAGTATCAGATGGGTAGTTTAATTTTGCATCTTACTATGAGATTCTTTTTTTATTTTTAAGCAGGGAAATATTCTGTTAATATATGATTATTTGCTCTTAAAATTATGTAAGTTGATGGGGGATTTGTACACTGTCAAAGAATGAAGGGGGGGACATATGTAGCTTATGGATTCAATCACTAGCATTTTATATTTTGTCATATGAAGTCATAAACTCCAACATTTTCAGCATCAATTCTGAGTATAAAAGATAAGCAACATATTAGACAACAATAAATTGATGGAGACTATAAGTGAAAAAAAGTCTTTGGACAAGACTTTGGAGAAAAGTACTTTGGCATAAAAAGTCAAGTTTACAGACTAATACATTTTTTAAAACTATAATTCAAATATTTGCCATGCAAAGAGAGATGAAATTTAAAACCCATACTAAGGAGTGAAGAAGCAATAGGAACCACAAACCTTTTTAAGCATATTTGAAAGTTTGCTGACTGCTTTAAGGACTTGCATAATATCTTGGACAAAGTCTCAATCCAAAGTTATTTATTTATGCAATTTGTCTGCCTCCTGAAACCTAATGGACATTAACATTAAATGAACCAATGAAAAGTCAAAATGATGAAGTTACTCATTAAAGCCACTGTTGCAAGTTTCCATCTATCCAGGAGTCTTATCTGGAAAATTACCATTCTTCTTAAGTGAAAATTGCTGTGATGATGGTTGCACACTTTGAAAAGATCCTCAGTGTAATACCAAGGAGACAGAATATGAATCTGGACACGATAATTTACAATCATGGACCTTAAAATGTAAGAAGGCTCTTAGCGAGACATATGTATGTATCATTTAAGCTGATGGGTATGAACAAACTACATGAAAATAAGAAATTATTGTAAAACGATAGTTAAATAGAACATATAGTCGTGGTGTCACATTGCCATCAGATGATGTTTCGTGACGTTTTTTCCTTTCACGGAGCTGGGGTGGTCGTGGCCTGGGTGTGACAAATCTGGCCCGCGGGCCGCCAGTTTGACAGCCCTGGTATTGCTAAACAGCTTTTTTTTTCCACAGAGGAAATGTTGATAAAGCATCGTTCATTTCTAAACATTTGTATTTTCAGTTGCAATGTATGGCA
Source organism: Thamnophis sirtalis (assembly GCF_051295495.1). Taxonomy (NCBI): domain Eukaryota; kingdom Metazoa; phylum Chordata; class Lepidosauria; order Squamata; family Natricidae; genus Thamnophis; species Thamnophis sirtalis. The sequence goes on along the minus strand of NW_028261383.1, from coordinate 53,213,612 downwards.
GAATAATGAAGTCTTTAAAAGTCAAATTCACAAACTTCGTAGTCATCATGAACATTTCTTTTTTGAGAAACATTCTCAAGTATGTTGTTTCTTGGGGAGGGGAAAAACAATTTTTCCTGAACTGTTCTAATAAGTGTAGATATCACTATTGTGGAAACTGAAATATTTTGACACCTCAGATATAAATGGTAAAACGTGGATTATCAAAGTTTGACAGAAGCACACATATCTTAATATTACAATGTATTTTATAGACAAATATACAGTTAGAAAATCCACTGAAGCGTTCTCTTTCTCTCTTTCTGAGTGACTTAAATTGGGAATCCCTTTGGACTTGCAGTAACTCATGATAACAAGCAACGAGACCTAAATTGCATTCTTCGATGTCAGATGATTAATTACTGGAGTTTTATAAGTTAATTTTTTTTTTCACCAGCTAAAATATAGCAAAATTGCATGGCAAAATATATCAAAAATACCTATCTAGTAGGAATTAAACCTGTCACCTTCAAGTCTTCTTTATATCTGGCAAGTTTAGAGTAATGATTATATCAAATCCAATTCAAGAACAAAAGGAATTATTATGCTTAAAATATGTAGATTGGATATTTACATTGAATTTGATTATATCTATTATAAAATAAATATCAACAAAAGTTATGCTGCCTGATTTCATTAAAGCAAATTGTCTTCAATTAAATATATATAAAATGCCATGTGTTCTGCCCTTTTAGGAAGCCTTGTCTAATTGATATATTCTGTACTAATAATTTAAAAATTCTTGGAGAGCTATGTATATTAAAGTGTAAATTTTAAAAATGAAAAAAAACATTATCTCTATAATACTTGAGTTAAAATGTTGGACAATAATTCCCTGCATTAAAGTTTTAAAACAATTATATTTGGAGGAGGCTATGTTAAGAGAGTTTAGTGTAGTGGTTAAGGCAGGGCCTCAAACACAAGGCCCACATGTGGGTCACTATGAGGTCAGATCCAGCCCACAGAGCTGTCCTGGAAAATGTAAAGGGCTGGCCCACATTGCTTCGGCCCAGTCTACCCAATGAGAAGAGGAAACATCAGTCCAGCGTGGCTTCGGCCCAGTCTACCCAGTCAACCACTCCCACCCAGTCAGCCATGCCCCATGAGTGGCATCAAGCTAGCCATGCCCACCCAGTCAGTTACACCCACCCAGTTGGCCACTCCCCCCACACCCCCAGTCAAAACCAACCCTGATGTGGCTCTCAATGAAATTGAGTTTGACACCCCTGGGTTAAGGCATTAGGCTAGAAATTTGAACACCAAGAGATCCAGTCCCGCTTTAGGTCCAAAGCTCTTTGGATGACCTTGAGTCAGCCTCTATCTCTCCACCCTCTGAAGGAAACATTGGCAAACTATTTCTGGAAAACTTTGCCAAGAAAACTGCAGGGATTTGTCCAGGCAGTCTCTGACAACCAGACACCATTGTGTTTTTAGATGAGTGGTCATAAATAATATAAATAAACAAATAAATCAATATTAGTATTTCCTCAGATACCTGGAATTCAAATTTTAATTCAATGTATTCATGAGGTGTACATACATACATACATATATATATATAAACACAAACATATGTGTATATGTGTGTCTGTGTCAATCTGTCAATCTGGTTGTTAGGCTTTCTTGAATTTGGAAACACAATTCTCACTCACTCACAGAATATCTTTGGACAGTGTACAGTAAAAGGATAAAAACATAAAAATCATATACAAATATTATATTCCCATAGGAGGCAATTAAAAAAGGAATAGAATAATTAAAAATTGAAAGTTATAAAGGCAAAGGAAGGATTTATTGTCTAAATCAGAATGCTAATTGATTTGTTGAACATTGTGTATGCATCACAAATTCTCTCTTGGTTTTTCCCCCTTAGCTGAAGGTAATGAGCAGTGAAGTTGGATAACTTTTACAAAAACTATTATTTTATTTAACTATGAAGTAAAGCATGCTCTGAACTTCCCAAAAAGTCAAAATGTCAGCACTTTATTAATGTGCAAAATGAATGAATTTAAACAGAATGAATTAATCTGATTGGAAAGGCCACAACCAATTTATATACTGTTTTAAAGAAATGTTTTAAAGCCATATGCATTCTTTTTCCACAAAAAGCAATGATCTTGAAGAGAATTAATTTATCCTATTTTATTTTAAAGATAATAAGCAATATTTTCCACTTTGTCTGAAAACACAATGGCAGACAGTGCAAAGTCCCTTCAGTATAGATGCAAATTGTCTCATTGAATTCTTCCAGAAATTGCTCTGGCTGAATTCTATACTAACTGACTTTTCAAGAATAAATACAAAACCATATATACAGTAACTAACAAGGCACATAGTCATCCCTGATCATTATTGGCACATGAACTGTTTTAATTTTCTTGCAAAAATGGATCAGCTAGCATATCAGAGAAAGCAGATGAAATGCAAGCCTAACCACTAGGAAAATCTAGATTCAAAAGTATTACCAAACCACGTAACTACTTTTGAGGAAATTTGATCTAATTCAGGACAATGTAATCTACTGCTTCCCTGGAATTGTAAGTCTCCACGTCAACTCTCCCCACCCACCTACTATCTCTTCCCCACTTCAAACTTTGCTTTGGAACATAATGGACATAACCCATGGACTACCTCTACTGGGTTGTTGAATAGTATTTTACAACATCCATATACTTGGCTAACCTGATTTTCATTTTTGTTTATCAGAATTTCAGGATTACTACAGACTCTCCTTTTCAGACAGATTAAGTTTAAAGCAGAAATAATGGGCAAAGAACAAGAAGAAGTCAGGATATGAGCATAATGAAAGCTCTGCATTCAATCTTAAAGGGTTTATGCATAGCAATACTTCAGAATTCCAATTAGAACACGGATGCCTCTGTCTTGTCCATAACTTCCGAAGAAGGTTTGATATATAGAATTCATAACTTCCGAAGAAGGTTTGATAAATAGAATTCAATCTACATGGCAATTAATTTTCCTACTTTCTTAAATCTCCATCTGGTAATATTAGCATTTTACTACTACGTCCAATATGCCAAGCCCCATGCATGGGGCAGTAGGGAAAGGTGCAGAGCAAAATTATCTCAGTCTTCCGTCATGCATGAATTCTAAACAATTTCAGGCTGTTAGAAAGAGAGATGTTTGGGGCCTGTAATTCCATGTTTTGGTTTGCAACCGTGCAAACAGCTTCAATTCTAATTTCCCAAGGTTTCAAAGTAAACACTTAAAACAGAAAAATAACCATTCCGAACGAGTGAATATTAGGTTTCTCTGAGCTTTTAAGGCTTTTGGATATACAGAAGACATAATTTATCATAGTACAAAAATATTGAAACAGGAATAAATGTTGTGCTGAACCCAACAGAGAAAGCTTGTACATCTTTAAGCACAGAAAGCACTATTCAAATGCATCCTCTTTCAAGCCATTTAGCAGCTTCCTAATGCTGACAAAGAGGAAGTCAGAAGGAAAATATATAATGCTAATGTAATTTCAGTGTACTAAATATCATATATTTAGAGCAAAATTGCTTATGACAGAGTATGAATATTTCATATATTAACATCTTGTTAGCAAGGAAGATGCTCCAAGAAGACAGCTAAAAACAAATCCCGAGTCTAAAAAAAGTTTTAATTTTAATCTTTCCTTGAGCAGCCTAGAAGCATAGTAACTTCTCAATACTCAGAATAACTTCTCAATTTTTTTTACAGTTTTGGCAAGGCTAACATCCAATGGAAAAAAATATCAAATAATTCAGTATAATTTTATAACATAAAATATTCAAGCATATTTTTAATTAACACTGGGACTGAAAAAGAGGGGGGAGTCTTTGTCTAACAAGCTGTAAAGCAAGCCAACATTTATATTACTGATATTGGCATTTAATTACTGATATTGGCATTTAAAAACCTAACTATATGTAGTTAATAAATACAATGTCTAATGATTTAAGCATCATAAAGCTAGGCAAGTCGTTAGATACACATTGATCCAAGGAATTAGGGGATGCTGTCTGAAATGCAAGCAAATATAGAGATATTAACTGATATTGTGGATGTTGTGTTATTGAAAGAATTATAAAAGGAAGATTTCACACGAAAAGTTTAAAGTTTGTTCTAGAAGAATCTAGTATAAGAAAAATTATAAGTACAATAGCATGCCAGATTTTCAAGTTAGCAACAAGATTAAAGAACTAAGCAAATTATACCTTGTTTCTGCTTTTAAAACACAATTCCCCCACAAAAGCCTTGGTATATTGCCTTATCATGACAAAGGTATTCTTAAGAAGGATTAGCAAAGAATATTGGAAGCATAGGTCCAAAGTATGTATTTCTTGAAAGGTTACCCAAGGTGTGAAGGTCATCCCAGCATCCCAACCAGGGGTAGGTTCCAACAAGCACTACTGCCAGTTCACTCATGTGCACATGCTTGATGCGCACTGTGTGCGCTTGCACAGCTCAATTAAAATTGTTCTGCGCATGCACAGAACTGAAAAACAAGATGCCACTGGCACTGGCACTGCCCAGGGAACCAATTCAGTGATGTGGCAGGCCTGGGTCACTGCCGGTTCCAGCGACCCAGGCTGCCAAACCACTACCGGTTCGGTCAAACCAGTCTGAACAGGTAGGAACCCACCACTGATCCCAACTATAGCAAGCAGGTATGACAAAGGAATCATTTCACACTATGTGGAGAAGACAATAGATAACTACTCCTATGTTTTTACACTTGATAGAAAATGTAAAAAGTCAGATAATGCCTCCCCCGGTCAGATGTCATTCAATATACTACAGAGAAAGAGTTGAGGATCCTTGGCGTACTAATGGAGGCTACATTAAAACATTCAGGATGTCTAGTTGCTGATGTTGCCATAAAGAACATCAACAAAAATATAAGCTGCAGAAATTACAGTGAGAACATGGAACACAAGAGCATTAATCTAGGAAATCTGAACATAGTGAAAGGTGAAAGGAAACCATTAAAAATTGCCATTTTAGACAGTGAATTGAGATGGACTGGGATTGGACACTTTCTGTAAGATGATCACATTGCTTATTACTCAGGATATTAAAAACAAAGAAGGAATGGTACTTTTAGATCTCAAAAAGGAACAAAGAGTGAAGTAGTATACAGAATAGCACAGTAATATATGGTAGAGATGTCAATATCTAAGATTCCTTAGAAGGTGTTCCCTACTTTCAAGAACCTTGAGTCCTAGTAAATGAAGTTAGATGAGTACTGCTATCATTACCAAGTTAGAAGAAACTGATGGAATACCAATTAAAATATGGAAAGCAACAGATGAAGAATCAGTACAATTTCTAACAAAATCTAGAGAATAACACGGTGGTCAAGAGATTGAAAGTTATGAGAAGAAGTAGAAGGAGAAAAGGAGGGAGAGGGGGAGAGGAGGATAATGAAAGAGGAGGAGGAGGAGGAGGAGGAGGAGTGGAAGAGGGGGCAAGAGGAGGAGGAGGAAGAAGGAGAAGGAGAAGAAAGCAGTATAGTTAACCGAGCATGCATAATATTGTACAATAGCCTTAATTTCATATTCAGGCAAAATAATGTTTAGGATCATACAATGCAAATTAGAATTTTATATGGAAAATGAAACGACAGGTGTTTAATTCGATTTTAAATAAGGCTGAGAGACACAAAATATAATTGCTGATGTCTGTTGGATAATTTTAAGTCAACAAATACCAAAAAGAAGTCACTATACTTTTTGTTAAGTATAGAAAGACTTTTGGTTGTGTTGATCACAATGATCAATTGCGGAATGGGAATCCCTACCAGTTTTTCAAGTTTCACTTTTACTGTAATCTTGTACATACTACATCAATGAAGGTGTGTGTTATAAAACTATTTAAGGATTTTTAGCAGATAAATTTAAAGCTTACCTCCTGGGTTCAAAACGGACATTGAGAATCAGCTCCTAAATATTTATTGATGATACAAATACTTTAAAGGCAAATTGTTTTTGACCTTTGCTATTTCGTTGTTCCATTTAATGTCTAGTATCACAATACTTTCCCCTGTGCATTTGATTATCGAGAAAGATGAACACTGTACTAACTTATTAGTATTTATAAGATTGCATTAAATGACTGCATCTGATTATGCAGGGATTACAGCTGTTACTAGATGAGGAAAGCTATTTCCTAATAGGAGTTGCAGACTGTTTTCTACAATAGTCCAAAGTCTTTATTTAGAACAATATAAGCACTGCAATCTCAGGGATATATGTGATCTCCCAACTCATGGAGATGAACTTCAAGATCATCTAACTGCTACAATACTCCCAATGTTATGTATTACAATATATCTTTTCTCAGGGAATCCATATTTTGGAAATGCATTCCATTATCAAAGATAATCTGTATTTCGCCATAATTGCTGAAAATCAACTAAGAACCTTCACTGAAAGCAGAAAAACAAGAACGGTGGTGTAGAACTAAAATAAATATAGTAACAACATTTCTAAAAGGTGGGGGGAGTGATCCTACTAGTGGTGGGTTCCAGATTCCACCCCGGCATCACCCACATATACATGTGCAGGGTGCGCATGCATTGTACTTGCCTGCGATGCTTCCGCAAGCCTCTACGACACTCCAGCTGTTCGCCGGAGCATCACGCAGGTGCCATACATGCCGTGCACGTGCGTGGAAGCACCAAAAGCTTAAAGCACAGGTAAGGAGTGAGGGCGGGCGGTTGGGCCCTCCGGAGCACCGTACCAGAATGACATCCAGTGCTCCGGGTTGGCTCCGGTACACCCATACTGTCGCATATCACCTGCAACCCACCACTGGATCCTACCCATATATTCAACATGCTGTCTTCACTTTGTAGCTTCAGTCCACTGATTGTTGCTCGTCTGCCTAAAAAAAACTCTTTAAATTGGCCAGCCAGTCAGAAAAAAGTGACTGCATCTGGAAAGCAATGTATTAAACATAATTTTCAGTGGACATCTTTAAAACAGTATTTGTAACAGTCCTAAAAGCAGAAATATTGCTTGATTAAAAAGGCATGAAAAATATGTTAACATACTTTCAGAATTTAAAAAAAAACAGTGCCTAATAATTAGTGTAAAGATAGCCCTGGGGTTACAACCATATGTTCAGTAACTGTTCAAAGTTAAGGCAGCAATGAATGAAGTAGACTAATAACAGATTCTCAAGAGTTTTGGCAGTCATAGCACCCATCCAATCATATGATCGCAAGCTGGGCATTCATTACCTGGCTTGCGAATATGACACTACAATGACTAACAGTCACATGACTGTGATTTTATAACACTTCCTGCCAACTTGCCAAAAGCGAAGTCAATGGGGAAGTCAGAAGCCATAATCATGTGAGATTCTTACTGTCATTTCATTTTCATTTCATTTTCATTTATTTGGGATTTATAGGCCGCCCTTTTCCCTGAGGGGACTCAGGGCGGCTTACATTCATAGGAAAAGGGGGGTGCAATACAGAGACATAAACAATATGTGAATAAAATAAACAGTAAAAAACACAACTTTCATTCAACACTCAACACTCGGGTGGGGCGAATTAGAAACTTATCCCCAGGCCTGACGGGATAGCCAGGTCTTAAGGGCTGTGCGGAAGGTCTGGACGGTGGTGAGGGTGCGAATCTCGACGGGGAGGTCGTTCCACAGGGTCGGAGCTGCTACTGAAAAGGCTCTCCTCCGCGTAGTCGCCAGTCGGCATTGATGTCATGGTGGGCTCAAATTCAAAGTCAGAGGA